>NW_027052670.1:0-110777 GCF_958450345.1 Calliphora vicina
AAAAATGTCCGGTATATCCGCATATATATCGGGTACTGTTTGTGCTAGCTACTTAAGTTATACCTTGTTAGAAATCTACAATCTCATGCCATCCAAATATAAAAAAAATATAGCTTCCTAGCTCTTTAGGGCCTTTTAAAATTGCGATTTATATGAAGTCGTTAAAAACTGGGTAATTTGGGACATTTTTCGAAAAATGTCCGATATACCCGCATATATATCGGGTACTGTTTATGCTAGCTACTTAAGTTATACCGTGTTAGAAAGCTACAATCTCATGCAATCCAAATATATGAAGTCGTTAAAAACTGGGTAATTTTGGGACATTTTTCGAAAAATGTCCGATATACCCGCATATATATCGGGTACTGTTTATGCTAGCTACTTAAGTTATACCGTGTTAGAAAGCTACAATCTCATGCAATCCAAATATAAAAAAATTAGCTTCCTAGCACTTTAGGGGTTTTAGAATTGCGATTTATATGAAGTCGTTAAAAACTGGGGTAATTTGGGACATTTTTCGAAAAATGTCCGGTATACCCGCATATATATCGGGTACTGTTTATGCTAGCTACTTAAGTTATACCTTGTTAGAAAGCTATAATCTCATGCCATCCAAATATAAAAAAATTTAGCTTCCTAGCTCTTTGGGGCCTTTTAAAATTGCGATTTATATGAAGTCGTTAAAAACTGGGTAATTTTGGGACATTTTTCGAAAAATGTCCGATATACCCGCATATATATCGGGTACTGTTTACGCTAGCTACTTAAGTTATACCGTGTTAGAAAGCTACAATCTCATGCAATCCAAATATATGAAGTCGTTAAAAACTGGGTAATTTTGGGACATTTTTCGAAAAATGTCCGATATACCCGCATATATATCGGGTACTGTTTATGCTAGCTACTTAAGTTATACCGTGTTAGAAAGCTACAATCTCATGCAATCCAAATATAAAAAAATTAGCTTCCTAGCACTTTAGGGGTTTTAGAATTGCGATTTATATGAAGTCGTTAAAAACTGGGGTAATTTTGGGACATTTTTCGAAAAATGTCCGGTATACCCGCATATATATCGGGTACTGTTTATGCTAGCTACTTAAGTTATACCTTGTTAGAAAGCTATAATCTCATGCCATCCAAATATAAAAAAATTTAGCTTCCTAGCTCTTTGGGGCCTTTTAAAATTGCGATTTATATGAAGTCGTTAAAAACTGGGTAATTTTGGGACATTTTTCGAAAAATGTCCGATATACCCGCATATATATCGGGTACTGTTTACGCTAGCTACTTAAGTTATACCGTGTTAGAAAGCTACAATCTCATGCAATCCAAATATAAAAAAATTAGCTTCCTAGCACTTTATGGGTCTTTAGAATTGCGATTTATATGAAGTCGTTAAAAACTGGGGTAATTTTGGGACATTTTTCGAAAAATGTCCGGTATACCCGCATATATATCGGGTACTGTTTGTGCTAGCTACTTAAGTTATACCTTGTTAGAAAGCTACAATCTCATGCCATCCAAATATAAAAAAAATATAGCTTCCTAGCTCTTTAGGGCCTTTTAAAATTGCGATTTATATGAAGTCGTTAAAAACTGGGTAATTTTGGGACATTTTTCGAAAAACTTCCGATATACCCGCATATATATCGGGAACTATTTATGCTAGCTACTTAAGTTATACTTTGTTAGAAAGCTATAATCTCATGCCATCCAAATATAAAAAAATTTAGCTTCCTAGCTCTTTAGGGCCTTTTAAAATTGCGATTTATATGAAGTCGTTAAAAACTGGGGTAATTTTGGGACATTTTTCGAAAAATGTCCGGTATACCCGCATATATATCGGGTACTGTTTGTGCTAGCTACTCAAGTTATACCTTGTTAGAAAGCTACAATCTCATGCAATCCAAATATAAAAATTTAGCTTCCTAGCTCTTTAGGGCCTTTTAAAATTGCGATTTATATGAAGTCGTTAAAAACTGGGGTAATTTTGGGACATTTTTCGAAAAATGTCCGGTATACCCGTATATATATCGGGTACTGTTTGTGCTAGCTACTTAAGTTATACCTTGTTAGAAATCTACAATCTCATGCCATCCAAATATAAAAAAAATATAGCTTCCTAGCTCTTTAGGGCCTTTTAAAATTGCGATTTATATGAAGTCGTTAAAAACTGGGTAATTTGGGACATTTTTCGAAAAATGTCCGATATACCCGCATATATATCGGGTACTGTTTATGCTAGCTACTTAAGTTATACCGTGTTAGAAAGCTACAATCTCATGCAATCCAAATATATGAAGTCGTTAAAAACTGGGTAAATTTGGGACATTTTTCGAAAAATGTCCGATATACCCGCATATATATCGGGTACTGTTTATGCTAGCTACTTAAGTTATACCGTGTTAGAAAGCTACAATCTCATGCAATCCAAATATAAAAAAATTAGCTTCCTAGCACTTTAGGGGTCTTTAGAATTGCGATTTATATGAAGTCGTTAAAAACTGGGGTAATTTTGGGACATTTTTCGAAAAATGTCCGGTATACCCGCATATATATCGGGTACGGTTTATGCTAGCTACTTGAGTTATACTTTGTTAGAAAGCTACAATCTCATGCCATCCAAATATAAAAAAATTTAGCTTCCTAGCTCTTTAGGGCCTTTTAAAATTGCGAAAAATGTCCGGTATACCCGCATATATATCGGGTACTGTTTGTGCTAGCTACTCAAGTTATACCTTGTTAGAAAGCTACAATCTCATGCAATCCAAATATAAAAATTTAGCTTCCTAGCTCTTTAGGGCCTTTTAAAATTGCGATTTATATGAAGTCGTTAAAAACTGGGGTAATTTTGGGACATTTTTCGAAAAATGTCCGGTATACCCGTATATATATCGGGTACTGTTTGTGCTAGCTACTTAAGTTATACCTTGTTAGAAATCTACAATCTCATGCCATCCAAATATAAAAAAAATATAGCTTCCTAGCTCTTTAGGGCCTTTTAAAATTGCGATTTATATGAAGTCGTTAAAAACTGGGTAATTTGGGACATTTTTCGAAAAATGTCCGATATACCCGCATATATATCGGGTACTGTTTATGCTAGCTACTTAAGTTATACCGTGTTAGAAAGCTACAATCTCATGCAATCCAAATATATGAAGTCGTTAAAAACTGGGTAAATTTGGGACATTTTTCGAAAAATGTCCGATATACCCGCATATATATCGGGTACTGTTTATGCTAGCTACTTAAGTTATACCGTGTTAGAAAGCTACAATCTCATGCAATCCAAATATAAAAAAATTAGCTTCCTAGCACTTTAGGGGTCTTTAGAATTGCGATTTATATGAAGTCGTTAAAAACTGGGGTAATTTTGGGACATTTTTCGAAAAATGTCCGGTATACCCGCATATATATCGGGTACGGTTTATGCTAGCTACTTGAGTTATACTTTGTTAGAAAGCTACAATCTCATGCCATCCAAATATAAAAAAATTTAGCTTCCTAGCTCTTTAGGGCCTTTTAAAATTGCGATTTATATGAAGTCGTTAAAAACTGGGGTAATTTTGTAACATTTTTCGAAAAATGTCCGGTATACCCTTATATATATCGGGTACTGTTTATGCTAGCTACTTAAGTTATACCTTGTTAGAAAGCTACAATCTCATGCAATCCAAATATAAAAAAATTAGCTTCCTAGCACTTTAGGGGTCTTTAGAATTGCGATTTATATGAAGTCGTTAAAAACTGGGGTAATTTTGGGACATTTTTCGAAAAATGTCCGGTATACCCGCATATATATCGGGTACGGTTTATGCTAGCTACTTGAGTTATACTTTGTTAGAAAGCTACAATCTCATGCCATCCAAATATAAAAAAATTTAGCTTCCTAGCTCTTTAGGGCCTTTTAAAATTGCGATTTATATGAAGTCGTTAAAAACTGGGGTAATTTTGTAACATTTTTCGAAAAATGTCCGGTATACCCTTATATATATCGGGTACTGTTTATGCTAGCTACTTAAGTTATACCTTGTTAGAAAGCTACAATCTCATGCAATCCAAATATGAAAAATTAGCTTCCTAGCACTTTAGGGGCCTTTAGAATTGCGATTTATATGAAGTCATTAAAAACTGGGGTAATTTTGGGATATTTTTCGAAAAACGTCCGGTATACCCGCATATATATCGGGTACTGTTTGTGCTAGCTACTTAAGTTATACCTTGTTAGAAAGCTATAATCTCATGCCATCCAAATATAAAAAAATTTAGCTTCCTAGCACTTTAGGGGTCTTTAGAATTGCGATTTATATGAAGTCGTTAAAAACTGGGGTAATTTTGGGACATTTTTCGAAAAATGTCCGGTATACCCGCATATATATCGGGTACTGTTTGTGCTAGCTACTTAAGTTATACCTTGTTAGAAAGCTATAATCTCATGCCATCCAAATATAAAACAATTTAGCTTCCTAGCTCTTTAGGGCCTTTTAAAATTGCGATTTATATGAAGTCGTTAAAAACTGGGGTAATTTTGGGACATTTTTCGAAAAATGTCCGGTATACCCGCATATATATCGGGTACTGTTTATGCTAGCTACTTAAGTTATACTTTGTTAGAAAGCTATAATCTCATGCCATCCAAATATAAAAAAATTTAGCTTCCTAGCTCTTTAGGGCCTTTTAAAATTGCGATTTATATGAAGTCGTTAAAAACTGGGTAATTTTGGGACATTTTTCGAAAAATGTCCGATATACCCGCATATATATCGGGTACTGTTTATGCTAGCTACTTAAGTTATACCGTGTTAGAAAGCTACAATCTCATGCAATCCAAATATATGAAGTCGTTAAAAACTGGGTAATTTTGGGACATTTTTCGAAAAATGTCCGATATACCCGCACATATATCGGGTACTGTTTATGCTAGCTACTTAAGTTATACCGTGTTAGAAAGCTACAATCTCATGCAATCCAAATATAAAACAAGTAAGAAAGTATGGTCGGTCAAGCCCGACCATATAATACCCTACACCAAGTAAATGAATAAAAATATTTTTCTTTTAAAATATCAATAATTTATATTTTTGAGTGATTTTTCGAAGGGGCCTTATATTGGAGCTATGATCAATTATGGACCGATCACCATAAAATTAGGTCGTGTGATTTACGTCTATATGAAAGTTATTTATGTTGAATTTTGTGTGTATACCAACATTTTTAAGTGATTTATGCACGTTAAAGTGATTTTCGGAAGCGGGTCTATATGGGAGCTATGACTAATTATGGACCGATCGTAACAAAATTTGGTGACATGAATTTTGTATATATAAAACTTATTTGGAGCGAAATTTGTGTAGATACATAGATAAATTAAACATTTATGACCGATAAAGTCCAATTTCGAGGGGACATTTGTATGGGGGCTAGGTGAAATAATGGACCGATTTCAGCCAGTTTCAATAGGCTTGGTCCTTGGGCCGAAAAAGTAATATGTACCAAATTTGATCGAAATATCTTCAAAATTGCGACCTGTACTCTGCGCACAAGGTTTACATGGACAGCCAGCCAACCAGACGGACGGACGGACGGACGGACATCGTTTAATCGACTCAGAAAGTGATTCTAAGTCGATCGGTATACTTTAAGGTGGGTGTTAGACCAATATTTTTGGGCGTTACAAACATCTGCACAAACGCATAATACCCTCCCCAATATGGTGGTGTAGGGTATAAAAATTAGCTTCCTAGCACTTTAGGGGCCTTTAGAATTGCGATTTATATGAAGTCGTTAAAAACTGGGGTAATTTTGGGACATTTTTCGAAAAATGTCCGGTATACCCGCATATATATCGGGTACTGTTTGTGCTATCTACTTAAGTTATACCTTGTTAGAAAGCTACAATCTCATGCCATCCAAATATAAAAAAATTAGCTTCCTAGCACTTTAGGGGTCTTTAGAATTGCGATTTATATGAAGTCGTTAAAAACTGGGGTAATTTTGGGAAATTTTTCGAAAAATGTCCGGTATACCCGCATATATATCGGGTACTGTTTGTGCTAGCTACTTAAGTTATACCTTGTTAGAAAGCTATAATCTCATGCCATCCAAATATAAAAAAATTTAGCTTCCTAGCTCTTTAGGGCCTTTTAAAATTGCGATTTATATGAAGTCGTTAAAAACTGGGTAATTTTGGGACATTTTTCGAAAAATGTCCGATATACCCGCATATATATCGGGTACTGTTTATGCTAGCTACTTAAGTTATACCGTGTTAGAAAGCTACAATCTCATGCAATCCAAATATAGGAAGTCGTTAAAAACTGGGTAATTTTGGGACATTTTTCGAAAAATGTCCGATATACCCGCATATATATCGGCTACTGTTTATGCTAGCTACTTAAGTCATACCGTGTTAGAAAGCTACAATCTCATGCAATCCAAATATAGGAAGTCGTTAAAAACTGGGTAATTTTGGGACATTTTTCGAAAAATGTCCGATATACCCGCATATATATCGGGTACTGTTTATGCTAGCTACTTAAGTTATACCGTGTTAGAAAGCTACAATCTCATGCAATCCTAATATAAAAAAATTAGCTTCCTAGCACTTTAGGGGCCTTTAGAATTGCGATTTATATGAAGTCGTTAAAAACTGGGGTCATTTTGGGACATTTTTCGAAAAATGTCTGCTAGCTACTTAAGTTATACCTTGTTAGAAAGCTACAATCTCATGCCATCTAAATATAAAAAATTTAGCTTTCTAGCTCTTTAGGGCCTTTTAAAATTGCGATTTATATGAAGTCGTTAAAAACTGGGTAATTTTGGGACATTTTTCGAAAAATGTCCGATGTACCCGCATATATATCGGGTACTATTTATGCTAGCTACATAAGTTGTACCTTGTTGGAAAGCTATAATCTCATGCCATCCAAATATAAAAAAATTTAGCTTCCTAGCTCTTTAGGGCCTTTTAAAATTGCGATTTATATGAAGTCGTTAAAAACTGGGTAATTTTGGGACATTTTTCGAAAAATGTCCGATATACCCGCATATATATCGGGTACTATTTATGCTAGATACTTAAGTTATACCTTGTTAGAAAGCTACAATCTCATGCAATCCAAATATCAAAAAAATTAGCTTCCTAGCACTTTAGGGGCCTTTAGAATTGCGATTTATATGAAGTCGTTAAAAACTGGGGTAATTTTGGGACATTTTTCGAAAAATGTCCGGTATACCCGCATATATATCGGGTACTGTTTATGCTAGCTACTTGAGTTGTACTTTGTTAGAAAGCTACAATCTCATGCCATCCAAATATAAAAAAATTAGCTTCCTAGCTCTTTAGGGCCTTTTAAAATTGCGATTTATATGAAGTCGTTAAAAACTGGGGTAATTTTGGGACATTTTTCGAAAAATGTTCGGTATACCCGCATATATATCGGGTACTGTTTATGCTAGCTACTTAAGTTATACTTTGTTAGAAAGCTATAATCTCATGCCATCCAAATATAAAAAAATTTAGCTTCCTAGCTCTTTAGGGCCTTTTAAAATTGCGATTTATATGAAGTCGTTAAAAACTGGGTAATTTTGGGACATTTTTCGAAAAATGTCCGATATACCCGCACATATATCGGGTACTGTTTATGCTAGCTACTTAAGTTATACCGTGTTAGAAAGCTACAATCTCATGCAATCCAAATATAAAACAAGTAAGAAAGTATGGTCGGTCAAGCCCGACCATATAATACCCTACACCAAGTAAATGAGTAAAAACATTTTTCTTTTAAAATATCAATAATTTATATTTTTGAGTGATTTTTCGAAGGGGCCTTATATTGGAGCTATGATCAATTATGGACCGATCACCATAAAATTAGGTCGTGTGATTTACGTCTATATGAAAGTTATTTATGTTGAATTTTGTGTGTATACCAACATTTTTAAGTGATTTATGCACGTTAAAGTGATTTTCGGAAGCGGGTCTATATGGGAGCTATGACTAATTATGGACCGATCGTAACAAAATTTGGTGACATGAATTTTGTATATATAAAACTTATTTGGAGCGAAATTTGTTTAGATACATAGATAAATTAAACATTTATGACCGATAAAGTCCAATTTCGAGGGGACATTTGTATGGGGGCTAGGTGAAATAATGGACCGATTTCAGCCAGTTTCAATAGGCTTGGTCCTTGGGCCGAAAAAGTAATATGTACCAAATTTGATCGAAATATCTTCAAAATTGCGACCTGTACTCTGCGCACAAGGTTTACATGGACAGCCAGCCAACCAGACGGACGGACGGACGGACGGACGGACATCGTTTAATCGACTCAGAAAGTGATTCTAAGTCGATCGGTATACTTTAAGGTGGGTGTTAGACCAATATTTTTGGGCGTTACAAACATCTGCACAAACGCATAATACCCTCCCCACTATGGTGGTGTAGGGTATAAAAATTAGCTTCCTAGCACTTTAGGGGCCTTTAGAATTGCGATTTATATGAAGTCGTTAAAAACTGGGGTAATTTTGGGACATTTTTCGAAAAATGTCCGGTATACCCGCATATATATCGGGTACTGTTTGTGCTAGCTACTTAAGTTATACCTTGTTAGAAAGCTACAATCTCATGCCATCCAAATATAAAAAAATTAGCTTCCTAGCACTTTAGGGGTCTTTAGAATTGCGATTTATATGAAGTCGTTAAAAACTGGGGTAATTTTGGGAAATTTTTCGTAAAATGTCCGGTATACCCGCATATATATCGGGTACTGTTTGTGCTAGCTACTTAAGTTATACCTTGTTAGAAAGCTATAATCTCATGCCATCCAAATATAAAAAAATTTAGCTTCCTAGCTCTTTAGGGCCTTTTAAAATTGCGATTTATATGAAGTCGTTAAAAACTGGGTAATTTTGGGACATTTTTCGAAAAATGTCCGATATACCCGCATATATATCGGGTACTGTTTATGCTAGCTACTTAAGTTATACCGTGTTAGAAAGCTACAATCTCATGCAATCCAAATATAGGAAGTCGTTAAAAACTGGGTAATTTTGGGACATTTTTCGAAAAATGTCCGATATACCCGCATATATATCGGCTACTGTTTATGCTAGCTACTTAAGTCATACCGTGTTAGAAAGCTACAATCTCATGCAATCCAAATATAGGAAGTCGTTAAAAACTGGGTAATTTTGGGACATTTTTCGAAAAATGTCCGATATACCCGCATATATATCGGGTACTGTTTATGCTAGCTACTTAAGTTATACCGTGTTAGAAAGCTACAATCTCATGCAATCCTAATATAAAAAAATTAGCTTCCTAGCACTTTAGGGGCCTTTAGAATTGCGATTTATATGAAGTCGTTAAAAACTGGGGTCATTTTGGGACATTTTTCGAAAAATGTCTGCTAGCTACTTAAGTTATACCTTGTTAGAAAGCTACAATCTCATGCCATCTAAATATAAAAAATTTAGCTTTCTAGCTCTTTAGGGCCTTTTAAAATTGCGATTTATATGAAGTCGTTAAAAACTGGGTAATTTTGGGACATTTTTCGAAAAATGTCCGATGTACCCGCATATATATCGGGTACTATTTATGCTAGCTACATAAGTTGTACCTTGTTGGAAAGCTATAATCTCATGCCATCCAAATATAAAAAAATTTAGCTTCCTAGCTCTTTAGGGCCTTTTAAAATTGCGATTTATATGAAGTCGTTAAAAACTGGGTAATTTTGGGACATTTTTCGAAAAATGTCCGATATACCCGCATATATATCGGGTACTGTTTATGCTAGCTACTTGAGTTGTACTTTGTTAGAAAGCTACAATCTCATGCCATCCAAATATAAAAAAATTTAGCTTCCTAGCTCTTTAGGGCCTTTTAAAATTGCGATTTATATGAAGTCGTTAAAAACTGGGGTAATTTTGTAACATTTTTCGAAAAATGTCCGGTATACCCTTATATATATCGGGTACTGTTTATGCTAGCTACTTAAGTTATACCTTGTTAGAAAGCTACAATCTCATGCAATCCAAATATAGGAAGTCGTTAAAAACTGGGTAATTTTGGGACATTTTTCGAGAGCTTCCTAGCTCTTTAGGGCCTTTTAAAATTGCGATTTATATGAAGTCGTTAAAAACTGGGGTAATTTTGTAACATTTTTCGAAAAATGTCCGGTATAACCTTATATATATCGGGTACTGTTTATGCTAGCTACTTAAGTTATACCTTGTTAGAAAGCTACAATCTCATGCAATCCAAATATAGGAAGTCGTTAAAAACTGGGTAATTTTGGGACATTTTTCGAAAAATGTCCGATATACCCGCATATATATCGGGTACTGTTTATGCTAGCTACTTAAGTCATACCGTGTTAGAAAGCTACAATCTCATGCAATCCAAATATAGGAAGTCGTTAAAAACTGGGTAATTTTGGGACATTTTTCGAAAAATGTCCGATATACCCGCATATATATCGGGTACTGTTTATGCTAGCTACTTAAGTTATACCGTGTTAGAAAGCTACAATCTCATGCAATCCTAATATAAAAAAATTAGCTTCCTAGCACTTTAGGGGCCTTTAGAATTGCGATTTATATGAAGTCGTTAAAAACTGGGGTAATTTTGGGACATTTTTCGAAAAATGTCTGCTAGCTACTTAAGTTATACCTTGTTAGAAAGCTACAATCTCATGCCATCTAAATATACAAAAATTTAGCTTTCTAGCTCTTTTGGGCCTTTTAAAATTGCGATTTATATGAAGTCGTTAAAAACTGGGTAATTTTGGGACATTTTTCGAAAAATGTCCGGTATACCCTTATATATATCGGGTACTGTTTATGCTAGCTACTTAAGTTATACCTTGTTAGAAAGCTACAATCTCATGCCATCTAAATATACAAAAATTTAGCTTTCTAGCTCTTTTGGGCCTTTTAAAATTGCGATTTATATGAAGTCGTAAACTGGGGTAATTTTGTAACATTTTTCGAAAAATGTCCGGTATACCCTTATATATATCGGGTACTGTTTATGCTAGCTACTTAAGTTATACCTTGTTAGAAAGCTACAATCTCATGCAATCCAAATATAAAAAAATAGCTTCCTAACACTTTAGGGGCCTTTAGAATTGCGATTTATATGAAGTCGTTAAAAACTGGGGTAATTTTGGGACATTTTTCGAAAAATGTCCGGTATACCCGCATATATATCGGGTACTGTTTATGCTAGCTACTTGAGTTGTACTTTGTTAGAAAGCTACAATCTCATGCCATCCAAATATAAAAAAATTTAGCTTCCTAGCTCTTTAGGGCCTTTTAAAATTGCGATTTATATGAAGTCGTTAAAAACTGGGGTAATTTTGTAACATTTTTCGAAAAATGTCCGGTATACCCTTATATATATCGGGTACTGTTTATGCTAGCTACTTAAGTTATACCTTGTTAGAAAGCTACAATCTCATGCAATCCAAATATAAAAAATTAGCTTCCTAGCACTTTAGGGGCCTTTAGAATTGCGATTTATATGAAGTCATTAAAAACTGGGGTAATTTTGGGATATTTTTCGAAAAATGTCCGATATACCCGCATATATATCGGGTACTATTTATGCTAGCTACTTAAGTTATACCTTGTTAGAGAGCTACAATCTCATGCCATCTAAATATAAAAAAATTTAGCTTTCTAGCTCTTTTGGGCCTTTTAAAATTGCGATTTATATGAAGTCGTTAAAAACTGGGTAATTTTGGGACATTTTTCGAAAAATGTCCGATATACCCGCATATATATCGGGTACTGTTTATGCTAGCTACTTAAGTTATACCGTGTTAGAAAGCTACAATCTCATGCAATCCAAATATAAAAAAATTAGCTTCCTAGCACTTTAGGGGTCTTTAGAATTGCGATTTATATGAAGTCGTTAAAAACTGGGGTAATTTTGGGACATTTTTCGAAAAATGTCCGGTATACCCGCATATATATCGGGTACTGTTTATGCTAGCTACTTAAGTTATACTTTGTTAGAAAGCTATAATCTCATGCCATCCAAATATAAAATAATTTAGCTTCCTAGCTCTTTAGGGCCTTTTAAAATTGCGATTTATATGAAGTCGTTAAAAACTGGGTAATTTTGGAACATTTTTCGAAAAATGTCCGATATACCCGCATATATATCGGGTACTGTTTATGCTAGCTACTTAAGTTATACCGTGTTAGAAAGCTACAATCTCATGCAATCCAAATATATGAAGTCGTTAAAAACTGGGTAATTTTGGGACATTTTTCAAAAAATGTCCGATATACTCGCACATATATCGGGTACTGTTTATGCTAGCTACTTAAGTTATACCGTGTTAGAAAGCTCCAATCTCATGCAATCCAAATATAAAAAAATTAGCTTCCTAGCACTTTAAGGGCCTTTAGAATTGCGATTTATATGAAGTCGTTAAAAACTGGGGTAATTTTGGGACATTTTTCGAAAAATGTCCGATATACCCGCATATATATCGGGTACTGTTTATGCTAGCTACTTAAGTTATACCTTGTTAGAAAGCTACAATCTCATGCCATCCAAATATAAAAAAAATATAGCTTCCTAGCTCTTTAGGGCCTTTTAAAATTGCGATTTATATGAAGTCGTTAAAAACTGGGTAATTTTGGGACATTTTTCGAAAAATGTCCGATGTACCCGCATATATATCGGGTACTATTTATGCTAGCTACATAAGTTGTACCTTGTTGGAAAGCTATAATCTCATGCCATCCAAATATAAAAAAATCTAGCTTCCTAGCTCTTTAGGGCCTTTTAAAATTGCGATTTATATGAAGTCGTTAAAAACTGGGTAATTTTGGGACATTTTTCGAAAAATGTCCGATATACCCGCATATATATCGGGTACTGTTTATGCTAGATACTTAAGTTATACCTTGTTAGAAAGCTACAATCTCATGCAATCCAAATATCAAAAAAATTAGCTTCCTAGCACTTTAGGGGCCTTTAGAATTGCGATTTATATGAAGTCGTTAAAAACTGCGGTAATTTTGGGACATTTTTCGAAAAATGTCCGGTATACCCGCATATATATCGGGTACTGTTTATACTAGCTACTTGAGTTGTACCGTGTTAGAAAGCTACAATCTCATGCAATCCTAATATAAAAAAATTAGCTTCCTAGCACTTTAGGGGCCTTTAGAATTGCGATTTATATGAAGTCGTTAAAAACTGGGGTAATTTTGTAACATTTTTCGAAAAATGTCCGATATACCCGCATATATATCGGGTACTATTTATGCTAGCTACTTAAGTTATACCTTGTTAGAAAGCTACAATCTCATGCCATCTAAATATAAAAATTTTGCTTTCTAGCTCTTTAGGGCCTTTTAAAATTGCGATTTATATGAAGTCGTTAAAAACTGGGTAATTTTGGGACATTTTTCGAAAAATGTCCGATGTACCCGCATATATATCGGGTACTATTTATGCTAGCTACATAAGTTGTACCTTGTTGGAAAGCTATAATCTCATGCCATCCAAATATAAAAAAATCTAGCTTCCTAGCTCTTTAGGGCCTTTTAAAATTGCGATTTATATGAAGTCGTTAAAAACTGGGTAATTTTGGGACATTTTTCGAAAAATGTCCGATATACCCGCATATATATCGGGTACTGTTTATGCTAGATACTTAAGTTATACCTTGTTAGAAAGCTACAATTTCATGCAATCCAAATATCGAAAAAATTAGCTTCCTAGCACTTTAGGGGCCTTTAGAATTGCGATTTATATGAAGTCGTTAAAAACTGCGGTAATTTTGGGACATTTTTCGAAAAATGTCCGGTATACCCGCATATATATCGGGTACTGTTTATGCTAGCTACTTGAGTTGTACTTTGTTAGAAAGCTACAATCTCATGCCATCCAAATATAAAAAAATTTAGCTTCCTAGCTCTTTAGGGCCTTTTAAAATTGCGATTTATATGAAGTCGTTAAAAACTGGGGTAATTTTGTAACATTTTTCGAAAAATTTCCGGTATACCCGCATATATATCGGGTACTGTTTATGCTAGCTACTTGAGTTGTACTTTGTTAGAAAGCTACAATCTCATTCCATCCAAATATAAAAAAATTTAGCTTCCTAGCTCTTTAGGGCCTTTTAAAATTGCGATTTATATGAAGTCGTTAAAAACTGGGGTAATTTTGTAACATTTTTCGAAAAATGTCCGGTATACCCTTATATATATCGGGTACTGTTTATGCTAGCTACTTAAGTTATACCTTGTTAGAAAGCTACAATCTCATGCAATCCAAATATAAAAAATTAGCTTCCTAGCACTTTAGGGGCCTTTAGAATTGCGATTTATATGAAGTCATTAAAAACTGGGGTAATTTTGGGATATTTTTCGAAAAATGTCCGATATACCCGCATATATATCGGGTACTATTTATGCTAGCTACTTAAGTTATACCTTGTTAGAAAGCTACAATCTCATGCCATCTAAATATAAAAATTTTGCTTTCTAGCTCTTTAGGGCCTTTTAAAATTGCGATTTATATGAAGTCGTTAAAAACTGGGTAATTTTGGGACATTTTTCGAAAAATGTCCGATGTACCCGCATATATATCGGGTACTATTTATGCTAGCTACTTGAGTTGTACTTTGTTAGAAAGCTACAATCTCAGGCAATCCAAATATCAAAAAAATTAGCTCCTAGCACTTTAGGGGCCTTTAGAATTGCGATTTATATGAAGTCGTTAAAAACTGCGGTAATTTTGGGACATTTTTCGAAAAATGTCCGGTATACCCGCATATATATCGGGTACTGTTTATGCTAGCTACTTGAGTTGTACTTTGTTAGAAAGCTACAATCTCATGCCATCCAAATATAAAAAAATTTAGCTTCCTAGCTCTTTAGGGCCTTTTAAAATTGCGATTTATATGAAGTCGTTAAAAACTGGGGTAATTTTGTAACATTTTTCGAAAAATGTCCGGTATACCCGCATATATATCGGGTACTGTTTATGCTAGCTACTTGAGTTGTACTTTGTTAGAAAGCTACAATCTCATGCCATCCAAATATAAAAAAATTTAGCTTCCTAGCTCTTTAGGGCCTTTTAAAATTGCGATTTATATGAAGTCGTTAAAAACTGGGGTAATTTTGTAACATTTTTCGAAAAATGTCCGGTATACCCTTATATATATCGGGTACTGTTTATGCTAGCTACTTAAGTTATACCTTGTTAGAAAGCTACAATCTCATGCAATCCAAATATAAAAATTTAGCTTTCTAGCTCTTTTGGGCCTTTTAAAATTGCGATTTATATGAAGTCGTTAAAAACTGGGTAATTTTGGGACATTTTTCGAAAAATGTCCGATATACCCGCATATATATCGGGTACTGTTTATGCTAGCTACTTAAGTTATACCGTGTTAGAAAGCTACAATCTCATGCAATCCAAATATAAAAAAATTAGCTTCCTAGCACTTTAGGGGTCTTTAGAATTGCGATTTATATGAAGTCGTTAAAAACTGGGGTAATTTTGGGACATTTTTCGAAAAATGTCCGGTATACCCGCATATATATCGGGTACTGTTTATGCTAGCTACTTAAGTTATACTTTGTTAGAAAGCTATAATCTCATGCCATCCAAATATAAAATAATTTAGCTTCCTAGCTCTTTAGGGCCTTTTAAAATTGCGATTTATATGAAGTCGTTAAAAACTGGGTAATTTTGGGACATTTTTCGAAAAATGTCCGATATACCCGCATATATATCGGGTACTGTTTATGCTAGCTACTTAAGTTATACCGTGTTAGAAAGCTACAATCTCATGCAATCCAAATATATGAAGTCGTTAAAAACTGGGTAATTTTGGGACATTTTTCAAAAAATGTCCGATATACTCGCACATATATCGGGTACTGTTTATGCTAGCTACTTAAGTTATACCGTGTTAGAAAGCTACAATCTCATGCAATCCAAATATAAAAAAATTAGCTTCCTAGCACTTTAAGGGCCTTTAGAATTGCGATTTATATGAAGTCGTTAAAAACTGGGGTAATTTTGGGACATTTTTCGAAAAATGTCCGATATACCCGCATATATATCGGGTACTGTTTATGCTAGCTACTTAAGTTATACCGTGTTAGAAAGCTACAATCTCATGCAATCCTAATATAAAACAATTAGCTTCCTAGCACTTTAGGGGCCTTTAGAATTGCGATTTATATGAAGTCGTTAAAAACTGGGGTAATTTTGGGACATTTTTCGAAAAATGTCTGCTAGCTACTTAAGTTATACCTTGTTAGAAAGCTACAATCTCATGCCATCTAAATATAAAAATTTTGCTTTCTAGCTCTTTAGGGCCTTTTAAAATTGCGATTTATATGAAGTCGTTAAAAACTGGGTAATTTTGGGACATTTTTCGAAAAATGTCCGATGTACCCGCATATATATCGGGTACTATTTATGCTAGCTACATAAGTTGTACCTTGTTGGAAAGCTATAATCTCATGCCATCCAAATATAAAAAAATCTAGCTTCCTAGCTCTTTAGGGCCTTTTAAAATTGCGATTTATATGAAGTCGTTAAAAACTGGGTAATTTTGGGACATTTTTCGAAAAATGTCCGATGTACCCGCATATATATCGGGTACTATTTATGCTAGCTACATAAGTTGTACCTTGTTGGAAAGCTATAATCTCATGCCATCCAAATATCAAAAAAATTAGCTTCCTAGCACTTTAGGGGCCTTTAGAATTGCGATTTATATGAAGTCGTTAAAAACTGCGGTAATTTTGGGACATTTTTCGAAAAATGTCCGGTATACCCGCATATATATCGGGTACTGTTTATGCTAGCTGCTTGAGTTGTACTTTGTTAGAAAGCTACAATCTCATGCCATCCAAATATAAAAAAATTTAGCTTCCTAGCTCTTTAGGGCCTTTTAAAATTGCGATTTATATGAAGTCGTTAAAAACTGGGTAATTTTGGGACATTTTTCGAAAAATGTCCGATATACCCGCATATATATCGGGTACTGTTTATGCTAGCTACTTAAGTTATACCGTGTTAGAAAGCTACAATCTCATGCAATCCTAATATAAAAAAATTAGCTTCCTAGCACTTTAGGGGCCTTTAGAATTGCGATTTATATGAAGTCGTTAAAAACTGGGGTAATTTTGGGACATTTTTCGAAAAATGTCTGCTAGCTACTTAAGTTATACCTTGTTAGAAAGCTACAATCTCATGCCATCTAAATATAAAAATTTTGCTTTCTAGCTCTTTAGGGCCTTTTAAAATTGCGATTTATATGAAGTCGTTAAAAACTGGGTAATTTTGGGACATTTTTCGAAAAATGTCCAATATACCCGCATATATATCGGGTACTGTTTATGCTAGCTACATAAGTTGTACCTTGTTGGAAAGCTATAATCTCATGCAATCCAAATATAAAAAAATCTAGCTTCCTAGCTCTTTAGGGCCTTTTAAAATTGCGATTTATATGAAGTCGTTAAAAACTGGGTAATTTTGGGACATTTTTCGAAAAATGTCCGATATACCCGCATATATATCGGGTACTGTTTATGATAGATACTTAAGTTATACCTTGTTAGAAAGCTACAATCTCATGCAATCCAAATATCAAAAAAATTAGCTTCCTAGCACTTTAGGGGCCTTTAGAATTGCGATTTATATGAAGTCGTTAAAAACTGCGGTAATTTTGGGACATTTTTCGAAAAATGTCCGGTATACCCGCATATATATCGGGTACTGTTTATGCTAGCTACTTGAGTTGTACTTTGTTAGAAAGCTACAATCTCATGCCATCCAAATATAAAAAAATTTAGCTTCCTAGCTCTTTAGGGCCTTTTAAAATTGCGATTTATATGAAGTCGTTAAAAACTGGGGTAATTTTGTAACATTTTTCGAAAAATGTCCGGTATACCCTTATATATATCGGGTACTGTTTATGCTAGCTACTTAAGTTATACCTTGTTAGAAAGCTACAATCTCATGCAATCCAAATATAGGAAGTCGTTAAAAACTGGGTAAGTTTGGGACATTTTTCGAAAAATGTCCGATATACCCGCATATATATCGGGTACTGTTTATGCTAGCTACTTAAGTCATACCGTGTTAGAAAGCTACAATCTCATGCAATCCAAATATAAAAAAATTAGCTTCCTAGCACTTTAAGGGCCTTTAGAATTGCGATTTATATGAAGTCGTTAAAAACTGGGGTAATTTTGGGACATTTTTCGAAAAATGTCCGGTATACCCGCATATATATCGGGTACTGTTTGTGCTAGCTACTTAAGTTATACCTTGTTAGAAAGCTACAATCTCATGCCATCCAAATATAAAAAAAATATAGCTTCCTAGCACTTTAGGGGCCTTTAGAATTGCGATTTATATGAAGTCGTTAAAAACTGGGTAATTTTGGGACATTTTTCGAAAAATGTCCGATATACCCGCATATATATCGGGTACTGTTTATGCTAGCTACTTAAGTTATACCGTGTTAGAAAGCTACAATCTCATGCAATCCAAATATATGAAGTCGTTAAAAACTGGGTAATTTTGGGACATTTTTCAAAAAATGTCCGATATACCCGCACATATATCGGGTACTGTTTATGCTAGCTACTTAAGTTATACCTTGTTAGAAAGCTACAATCTCATGCCATCCAAATATAAAAAAAATATAGCTTCCTAGCACTTTAGGGGCCTTTAGAATTGCGATTTATATGAAGTCGTTAAAAACTGGGTAATTTTGGGACATTTTTCGAAAAATGTCCGATATACCCGCATATATATCGGGTACTGTTTATGCTAGCTACTTAAGTTATACCGTGTTAGAAAGCTACAATCTCATGCAATCCAAATATATGAAGTCGTTAAAAACTGGGTAATTTTGGGACATTTTTCAAAAAATGTCCGATATACCCGCACATATATCGGGTACTGTTTATGCTAGCTACTTAAGTTATACCGTGTTAGAAAGCTACAATCTCATGCAATCCAAATATAAAAAAATTAGCTTCCTAGCACTTTAAGGGCCTTTAGAATTGCGATTTATATGAAGTCGTTAAAAACTGGGGTAATTTTGGGACATTTTTCGAAAAATGTCCAATATACCCGCATATATATCGGGTACTGTTTATGCTAGCTACTTAAGTTATACCGTGTTAGAAAGCTACAATCTCATGCAATCCTAATATAAAAAAATTAGCTTCCTAGCACTTTAGGGGCCTTTAGAATTGCGATTTATATGAAGTCGTTAAAAACTGGGGTAATTTTGGGACATTTTTCGAAAAATGTCTGCTAGCTACTTAAGTTATACCTTGTTAGAAAGCTACAATCTCATGCCATCTAAATATAAAAATTTTGCTTTCTAGCTCTTTAGGGCCTTTTAAAATTGCGATTTATATGAAGTCGTTAAAAACTGGGTAATTTTGGGACATTTTTCGAAAAATGTCCGATATACCCGCATATATATCGGGTACTGTTTATGCTAGCTACTTAAGTCTACCGTGTTAGAAAGCTACAATCTCATGCAATCCAAATATAAAAAAATTAGCTTCCTAGCACTTTAAGGGCCTTTAGAATTGCGATTTATATGAAGTCGTTAAAAACTGGGGTAATTTTGGGACATTTTTCGAAAAATGTCCGGTATACCCGCATATATATCGGGTACTGTTTGTGCTAGCTACTTAAGTTATACCTTGTTAGAAAGCTACAATCTCATGCCATCCAAATATAAAAAAAATATAGCTTCCTAGCTCTTTAGGGCCTTTTAAAATTGCGATTTATATGAAGTCGTTAAAAACTGGGTAATTTTGGGACATTTTTCGAAAAATTTCCGATATACCCGCATATATATCGGGTACTGTTTATGCTAGCTACTTAATTAAGTTATACCGTGTTAGAAAGCTACAATCTCATGCAATCCAAATATAAAAAAATTAGCTTCCTAGCACTTTAGGGGCCTTTAGAATTGCGATTTATATGAAGTCGTTAAAAACTGGGGTAATTTTAGGACATTTTTCGAAAAATGTCCGATATACCCGCATATATATCGGGTACTGTTTATGCTAGCTACTTAAATTATATCTTGTTACAAAGCTATAATCTCATGCAATCCAAATATAAAAAAATTTAGCTTCCTAGCTCTTTAGGGCCTTTTAAAATTGCGATTTATATGAAGTCGTTAAAAACTGGGGTAATTTTTCGAAAAATGTCCGGTATACCCGCATATATATCGGGTACTGTTTATGCTAGCTACTTAAGTTATACTTTGTTAGAAAGCTACAATCTCATGCCATCCAAATATAAAAAAATTTAGCTTCCTAGCTCTTTAGGGCCTTTTAAAATTGCGATTTATATGAAGTCGTTAAAAACTGGGTAATTTTGGGACATTTTTCGAAAAATGTCCGATATACCCGCATATATATCGGGTACTGTTTATGCTAGCTACTTAAGTTATACCGTGTTAGAAAGCTACAATCTCATGCAATCCAAATATATGAAGTCGTTAAAAACTGGGTAATTTTTTGACATTTTTCGAAAAATGTCCGATATACCCGCATATATATCGG
Source organism: Calliphora vicina (assembly GCF_958450345.1). Lineage (NCBI taxonomy): Eukaryota > Metazoa > Arthropoda > Insecta > Diptera > Calliphoridae > Calliphora > Calliphora vicina. The sequence continues at coordinate 20,608 of NW_027052670.1, forward strand.
GTACTGTTTATGCTAGCTACTTAAGTTATACCGTGTTAGAAAGCTACAATCTCATGCAATCCAAATATAAAAAAATTAGCTTCCTAGCACTTTAGGGGCTTTAGAATTGCGATTTATATGAAGTCGTTAAAAACTGGGGTAATTTTGGGACATTTTTCGAAAAATGTCCGGTATACCCGCATATATATCGGGTAATGTTTGTGCTAGCTACTTAAGTTATACCTTGTTAGAAAGCTACAATCTCATGCCATCCAAATATAAAAAAAATATAGCTTCCTAGCTCTTTAGGGCCTTTTAAAATTGCGATTTATATGAAGTCGTTAAAAACTGGGTAATTTTGGGACATTTTTCGAAAAATGTCCGATATACCCGCATATATATCGGGTACTGTTTATGCTAGCTACTTAAATTATATCTTGTTACAAAGCTATAATCTCATGCCATCCAAATATAAAAAAATTTAGCTTCCTAGCTCTTTAGGGCCTTTTAAAATTGCGATTTATATGAAGTCGTTAAAAACTGGGGTAATTTTTCGAAAAATGTCCGGTATACCCGCATATATATCGGGTACTGTTTATGCTAGCTACTTAAGTTATACTTTGTTAGAAAGCTACAATCTCATGCCATCCAAATATAAAAAAATTTAGCTTCCTAGCTCTTTAGGGCATTTTAAAATTGCGATTTATATGAAGTCGTTAAAAACTGGGTAATTTTGGGACATTTTTCGAAAAATGTCCGATATACCCGCATATATATCGGGTACTGTTTATGCTAGCTACTTAAGTTATACCGTGTTAGAAAGCTACAATCTCATGCAATCCAAATATATGAAGTCGTTAAAAACTGGGTAATTTTTTGACATTTTTCGAAAAATGTCCGATATACCCGCATATATATCGGGTACTGTTTATGCTAGCTACTTAAGTTATACCGTGTTAGAAAGCTACAATCTCATGCAATCCAAATATAAAAAAATTAGCTTCCTAGCACTTTAGGGGCTTTAGAATTGCGATTTATATGAAGTCGTTAAAAACTGGGGTAATTTTGGGACATTTTTCGAAAAATGTCCGGTATACCCGCATATATATCGGGTACTGTTTGTGCTAGCTACTTAAGTTATACCTTGTTAGAAAGCTATAATCTCATGCCATCCAAACATAAAAAAAATTTAACTTCCTAGCTCTTTAGGGCCTTTAAAAATTGCGATTTATATGAAGTCGTTAAAAACTGGGTAATTTTGGGACATTTTTCGAAAAATGTCCGATATACCCGCATATATATCGGGTACTGTTTATGCTAGCTACTTAATTAAGTTATACCGTGTTAGAAAGCTACAATCTCATGCAATCCAAATATAAAAAAATTAGCTTCCTAGCACTTTAGGGGCCTTTAGAATTGCGATTTATATGAAGTCGTTAAAAACTGGGGTAATTTTAGGACATTTTTCGAAAAATGTCCGATATACCCGCATATATATCGGGTACTGTTTATGCTAGCTACTTAAATTATATCTTGTTACAAAGCTATAATCTCATGCCATCCAAATATATGAAGTCGTTAAAAACTGGGTAATTTTGGGACATTTTTCGAAAAATGTCCGATATACCCGCATATATATCGGGTACTGTTTATGCTAGCTACTTAAGTTATACCGTGTTAGAAAGCTACAATCTCATGCAATCCAAATATAAAAAAATTAGCTTCCTAGCACTTTAGGGGCTTTAGAATTTTAGGACATTTTTCGAAAAATGTCCGATATACCCGCATATATATCGGGTACTGTTTATGCTAGCTACTTAAATTATATCTTGTTACAAAGCTATAATCTCATGCCATCCAAATATAAAAAAATTTAGCTTCCTAGCTCTTTAGGGCCTTTTAAAATTGCGATTTATATGAAGTCGTTAAAAACTGGGGTAATTTTTCGAAAAATGTCCGGTATACCCGCATATATATCGGGTACTGTTTATGCTAGCTACTTAAGTTATACTTTGTTAGAAAGCTACAATCTCATGCCATCCAAATATAAAAAAATTTAGCTTCCTAGCTCTTTAGGGCCTTTTAAAATTGCGATTTATATGAAGTCGTTAAAAACTGGGTAATTTTGGGACATTTTTCGAAAAATGTCCGATATACCCGCATATACAGTGGTGGCCACCAATTTAAGACAAATACTTGAATTTTTTTCATCAACTGAATTTTAAGTGCGATAGAGCCAAAATAAAAGGACCTCTAAGGGTATGAAATTTATTATTAATGTTTCTAGTTTCTGAAAAATGTTTGGAAAAATGGGTAAAACATGTATGGACAAAGATATGTGGAAATACGTTGACCCACCTCAGTGAACATCCTCTGTTAATAACATGATATGACCGAAACTAATGGAAATAAAAATACGAAATTTTGGTCCGAATATTTTATAATAATAAAATTATAATGATATAAATGTGAGAAAATATGTTTATTTAAAAAAAAAATTTTTGGTCAAGTTGTAGACAAATTTTATGTGTTCATGGTGAATATGTATGAATTGACACAGTCGAATAAAACACACTTGTTTGTTAAAACAGTCCTCATGCATACATATTTGTGGAAATATTTGAAAAAATAATTGACAATTACATGGAATTTAGCAAACAATTTTTGTCTTAAATTCCTGGCCACCACTGTATATCGGGTACTGTTTATGCTAGCTACTTAAGTTATACCGTGTTAGAAAGCTACAATCTCATGCAATCCAAATATATGAAGTCGTTAAAAACTGGGTAATTTTTTGACATTTTTCGAAAAATGTCCGATATACCCGCATATATATCGGGTACTGTTTATGCTAGCTACTTAAGTTATACCGTGTTAGAAAGCTACAATCTCATGCAATGCAAATATAAAAAAATTAGCTTCCTAGCACTTTAGGGGCTTTAGAATTGCGATTTATATGAAGTCGTTAAAAACTGGGGTAATTTTGGGACATTTTTCGAAAAATGTCCGGTATACCCGCATATATATCGGGTACTGTTTGTGCTAGCTACTTAAGTTATACCTTGTTAGAAAGCTATAATCTCATGCCATCCAAATATAAAAAAAATTTAACTTCCTAGCTCTTTAGGGCCTTTAAAAATTGCGATTTATATGAAGTCGTTAAAAACTGGGTAATTTTGGGACATTTTTCGAAAAATGTCCGATATACCCGCATATATATCGGGTACTGTTTATGCTAGCTACTTAATTAAGTTATACCGTGTTAGAAAGCTACAATCTCATGCAATCCAAATATAAAAAAATTAGCTTCCTAGCACTTTAGGGGCCTTTAGAATTGCGATTTATATGAAGTCGTTAAAAACTGGGGTAATTTTAGGACATTTTTCGAAAAATGTCCGATATACCCGCATATATATCGGGTACTGTTTATGCTAGCTACTTAAATTATATCTTGTTACAAAGCTATAATCTCATGCCATCCAAATATAAAAAAATTTAGCTTCCTAGCTCTTTAGGGCCTTTTAAAATTGCGATTTATATGAAGTCGTTAAAAACTGGGGTAATTTTGGGACATTTTTCGAAAAATGTCCGTTATACCCGCATATATATCGGGTACTGTTTATGCTAGCTACTTAAGTTATACTTTGTTAGAAAGCTACAATCTCATGCCATCCAAATATAAAAAAAATTTAGCTTCCTAGCTCTTTAGGGCCTTTTAAAATTGCGATTTATATGAAGTCGTTAAAAACTGGGTAATTTTGGGACATTTTTCGAAAAATGTCCGATATACCCGCATATATATCGGGTACTGTTTATGCTAGCTACTTAAGTTATACCGTGTTAGAAAGCTACAATCTCATGCAATCCAAATATATGAAGTCGTTAAAAACTGGGTAATTTTGGGACATTTTTCGAAAAATGTCCGATATACCCGCATATATATCGGGTACTGTTTATGCTAGCTACTTAAGTTATACCGTGTTAGAAAGCTACAATCTCATGCAATCCAAATATAAAAAAATTAGCTTCCTAGCACTTTAGGGGCTTTAGAATTGCGATTTATATGAAGTCGTTAAAAACTGGGGTAATTTTGGGACATTTTTCGAAAAATGTCCGGTATACCCGCATATATATCGGGTACTGTTTGTGCTAGCTACTTAAGTTATACCTTGTTAGAAAGCTATAATCTCATGCCATCCAAATATAAAAAAATTTAACTTCCTAGCTCTTTAGGGCCTTTAAAAATTGCGATTTATGTGAAGTCGTTAATAACTGGGGTAATTTTGGGACATTTTTCGAAAAATGTCCGGTATACCCGCATATATATCGGGTACTGTTTGTGCTAGCTACTTAAGTTATACCTTGTTAGAAAGCTATAATCTCATGCCATCCAAATATAAAAAAATTTAGCTTCCTAGCTCTTTAGGGCCTTTTAAAATTGCGATTTATATGAAGTCGTTAAAAACTGGGTAATTTTGGGACATTTTTCGAAAAATGTCCGATATACCTGCATATATATCGGGTACTGTTTATGCTAGCTACTTAAGTTATACTTTGTTAGAAAGCTATAATCTCATGCCATCCAAATATAAAAAAATTTAGCTTCCTAGCTCTTTAGGGCCTTTTAAAATTGCGATTTATATGAAGTCGTTAAAAACTGGGTAATTTTGGGACATTTTTCGAAAAATGTCCGATATACCTGCATATATATCGGGTACTGTTTATGCTAGCTACTTAAGTTATACCGTGTTAGAAAGCTACAATCTCATGCAATCCAAATATATGAAGTCGTTAAAAACTGGGTAATTTTGGGACATTTTTCGAAAAATGTCCGATATACCCGCATATATATCGGGTACTGTTTATGCTAGCTACTTAAGTTATACCTTGTTAGAAAGCTACAATCTCATGCCATCCAAATATAAACAAATTTAGTTTCCTAGCTCTTTAGGGGCCTTTAGAATTGCGATTTATATGAAGTCGTTAAAACTGGGGTAATTTTGGGACATTTTTCGAAAAATGTCCGATATACCCGCATATATATCGGGTACTATTTATGCTAGCTACTTAAGTTATACCTTGTTAGGAAGCTACAATCTCATGCCATCCAAATATAAATTTAGCTTCCTAGCTCTTTAGGGCCTTTTAAAATTGCGATTTATATAAAGTCGTTAAAAACTGGGTAATTTTGGGACATTTTTCGAAAAATGTCCGATATACCCGCATATATATCGGGTACTGTTTATGCTAGCTACTTAAGTTATACCTTGTTAGAAAGCTACAATCTCATGCCATCCAAATATAAACAAATTTAGTTTCCTAGCTCTTTAGGGGCCTTTAGAATTGCGATTTATATGAAGTCGTTAAAAACTGGGGTAATTTTGGGACATTTTTCGAAAAATGTCCGATATACCCGCATATATATCGGGTACTATTTATGCTAGCTACTTAAGTTATACCTTGTTAGAAAGCTACAATCTCATGCCATCCAAATATAAAAAACGATCACATGCAATCCAAATATAAAAAAATTAGCTTTCTAGCTTTTTAGGGCCTTTTAAAATTGCGATTTATATGAAGTCGTTAAAAACTGGGGTAATTTTAGGACATTTTTCGAAAAATGTCCGATATACCCGCATATATATCGGGTACTATTTATGCTAGCTACTTAAGTTATACCTTGTTAGAAAGCTACAATCTCATGCCATCCAAATATAAAAAACAATCACATGCAATCCAAATATAAAAAAATTTAGCTTTCTAGCTCTTTAGGGCCTTTTAAAATTGCGATTTATATGAAGTCGTTAAAAACTGGGATAATTTTGTAACATTTTTCGAAAAATGTCCGATATACCCGCATATATATCGGGTACTGTTTCTGCTAGCTACTTAAGTTATACCTTGTTAGAAAGCTACAATCTCATGCCATTTAAATATAAAAAAATTTAGCTTTCTAGCTCTTTAGTTCCTTTTAAAATTGCGATTTATATGAAGTCGTTAAAAACTGGGGTAATTTTGTAACATTTTTCGAAAAATGTCCGATATACCCGCATATATATCGGGTACTATTTATGCTAGCTACTTAAGTTATACCTTGTTAGGAAGCTACAATCTCATGCCATCCAAATATAAATTTAGCTTCCTAGCTCTTTAGGGCCTTTTAAAATTGCGATTTATATGAAGTCGTTAAAAACTGGGTAATTTTGGGACATTTTTCGAAAAATGTCCGATATACCCGCATATATATCGGGTACTGTTTATGCTAGCTACTTAAGTTATACCTTGTTAGAAAGCTACAATCTCATGCAATCCAAATATAAAAAAATTTAGCTTTCGAGCTCTTTAGGGGCCTTTAGAATTGCGATTTATATGAAGTCGTTAAAAACTGGGGTAATTTTGGGACATTTTTCGAAAAATGTCCGATATACCCGCATATATATCGGGTACTATTTATGCTAGCTACTTAAGTTATACCTTGTTAGAAAGCTACAATCTCATGCCATCCAAATATAAACAAATTTAGTTTCCTAGCTCTTTAGGGGCCTTTAGAATTGCGATTTATATGAAGTCGTTAAAACTGGGGTAATTTTGGGACATTTTTCGAAAAATGTCCGATATAAATTTAGCTTCCTAGCTCTTTAGGGCCTTTTAAAATTGCGATTTATATGAAGTCGTTAAAAAATGGGTAATTTTGGGACATTTTTCGAAAAATGTCCGATATACCCGCATATATATCGGGTACTGTTCATGCTAGCTACTTAAGTTATACCTTGTTAGAAAGCTACAATCTCATGCCATCCAAATATAAACAAATTTAGTTTCCTAGCTCTTTAGGGGCCTTTAGAATTGCGATTTATATGAAGTCGTTAAAAACTGGGGTAATTTTGGGACATTTTTCGAAAAATGTCCGATATACCCGCATATATATCGGGTACTATTTATGCTAGCTACTTAAGTTATACCTTGTTAGAAAGCTACAATCTCATGCCATCCAAATATAAAAAACAATCACATGCAATTCAAATATAAAAATATTAGCTTTCTAGCTCTTTAGGGCCTTTTAAAATTGCGATTTATATGAAGTCGTTAAAAACTGGGGTAATTTTGTAACATTTTCGAAAAATGTCCGATATACCCGCATATATATCGGGTACTATTTATGCTAGCTACTTAAGTTATACCTTGTTAGAAAGCTACAATCTCATGCCATCCAAATATAAACAAATTTAGTTTCCTAGCTCTTTAGGGCCTTTTAAAATTGCGATTTATATGAAGTCGTTAAAACTGGGGTAATTTTGGGACATTTTTCGAAAAATGTCCGATATAAATTTAGCTTCCTAGCTCTTTAGGGCCTTTTAAAATTGCGATTTATATGAAGTCGTTAAAAACTGGGTAATTTTGGGACATTTTTCGAAAAATGTCCGATATACCCGCATATATATCGGGTACTGTTTATGCTAGCTACTTAAGTTATACCTTGTTAGAAAGCTACAATCTCATGCCATCCAAATATAAACAAATTTAGTTTCCTAGCTCTTTAGGGGCCTTTAGAATTGCGATTTATATGAAGTCGTTAAAAACTGGGGTAATTTTGGGACATTTTTCGAAAAATGTCCGATATACCCGCATATATATCGGGTACTATTTATGCTAGCTACTTAAGTTATACCTTGTTAGAAAGCTACAATCTCATGCAATCCAAATAAAAGTCGTTAAAAACTGGGGTAATTTTGGGACATTTTTCGAAAAATGTCCGATATATATCGGGTACTATTTATGCTAGTTAAGTTATACCTTGTTAAGTTATACCTTGTTAGAAAGCTACAATCTCATGCCATCCAAATATAATCAAATTTAGTTTCCTAGCTCTTTAGGGGCCTTTAGAATTGCGATTTATATGAAGTCGTTAAAACTGGGGTAATTTTGGGACATTTTTCGAAAAATGTCCGATATACCCGCATATATATAGCGGGTACTATTTATGCTATCTACTTAAGTTATACCTTGTTAGAAAGCTACAATCTCATGCCATCCAAATATAAACAAATTTAGTTTCCTAGCTCTTTAGGGGCCTTTAGAATTGCGATTTATATGAAGTCGTTAAAAACTGGGGTAATTTTGGGACATTTTTCGAAAAACGTCCGATATACCCGCATATATATCGGGTACTATTTATGCTAGCTACTTAAGTTATACCTTGTTAGAAAGCTACAATCTCATGCCATCCAAATATAAAAAACAATCACATGCAATCCAAATATAAAAAAATTAGCTTTCTAGCTCTTTAGGGCCTTTTAAAATTGCGATTTATATGAAGTCGTTAAAAACTGGGGTAATTTTGTAACATTTTCGAAAAATGTCCGATATACCCGCATATATATCGGGTACTATTTATGCTAGCTACTTAAGTTATACCTTGTTAGAAAGCTACAATCTCATGCCATCCAAATATAAACAAATTTAGTTTCCTAGCTCTTTAGGGCCTTTTAAAATTGCGATTTATATGAAGTCGTTAAAACTGGGGTAATTTTGGGACGCTTTCTAGCTCTTTAGTTCCTTTTAAAATTGCGATTTATATGAAGTCGTTAAAAACTGGGGTAATTTTGTAACATTTTTCGAAAAATGTCCGATATACCCGCATATATATCGGGTACTATTTATGCTAGCTACTTAAGTTATACCTTGTTAGGAAGCTACAATCTCATGCCATCCAAATATAAATTTAGCTTCCTAGCTCTTTAGGGCCTTTTAAAATTGCGATTTATATGAAGTCGTTAAAAACTGGGTAATTTTGGGACATTTTTCGAAAAATGTCCGATATACCCGCATATATATCGGGTACTATTTATGCTAGCTACTTAAGTTATACCTTGTTAGAAAGCTACAATCTCTTGCCATCCAAATATAAAAAACAATCACATGCAATTCAAACATAAAAAAATTAGCTTTCTAGCTCTTTAGGGCCTTTTAAAATTGCGATTTATATGAAGTCGTTAAAAACTGGGGTAATTTTGTAACATTTTCGAAAAATGTCCGATATACCCGCATATATATCGGGTACTATTTATGCTAGCTACTTAAGTTATACCTTGTTAGAAAGCTACAATCTCATGCCATCCAAATATAAACAAATTTAGTTTCCTAGCTCTTTAGGGCCTTTTAAAATTGCGATTTATATGAAGTCGTTAAAACTGGGGTAATTTTGGGACATTTTTCGAAAAATGTCCGATATAAATTTAGCTTCCTAGCTCTTTAGGGCCTTTTAAAATTGCGATTTATATGAAGTCGTTAAAAACTGGGTAATTTTGGGACATTTTTCGAAAAATGTCCGATATACCCGCATATATATCGGGTACTGTTTATGCTAGCTACTTAAGTTATACCTTGTTAGAAAGCTACAATCTCATGCCATCCAAATATAAACAAATTTAGTTTCCTAGCTCTTTAGGGGCCTTTAGAATTGCGATTTATATGAAGTCGTTAAAAACTGGGGTAATTTTGGGACATTTTTCGAAAAATGTCCGATATACCCGCATATATATCGGGTACTATTTATGCTAGCTACTTAAGTTATACCTTGTTAGAAAGCTACAATCTCATGCAATCCAAATAAAAGTCGTTAAAAACTGGGGTAATTTTGGGACATTTTTCGAAAAATGTCCGATATATATCGGGTACTATTTATGCTAGTTAAGTTATACCTTGTTAAGTTATACCTTGTTAGAAACCTACAATCTCATGCCATCCAAATATAATCAAATTTAGTTTCCTAGCTCTTTAGGGGCCTTTAGAATTGCGATTTATATGAAGTCGTTAAAACTGGGGTAATTTTGGGACATTTTTCGAAAAATGTCCGATATACCCGCATATATATAGCGGGTACTATTTATGCTATCTACTTAAGTTATACCTTGTTAGAAAGCTACAATCTCATGCCATCCAAATATAAACAAATTTAGTTTCCTAGCTCTTTAGGGGCCTTTAGAATTGCGATTTATATGAAGTCGTTAAAAACTGGGGTAATTTTGGGACATTTTTCGAAAAACGTCCGATATACCCGCATATATATCGGGTACTATTTATGCTAGCTACTTAAGTTATACCTTGTTAGAAAGCTACAATCTCATGCCATCCAAATATAAAAAACAATCACATGCAATCCAAATATAAAAAAATTTAGCTTTCTAGCTCTTTAGGGCCTTTTAAAATTGCGATTTATATGAAGTCGTAATATGGGGTAATTTTGTAACATTTTTCGAAAAATGTCCGATATACCCGCATATATATCGGGTACTGTTTCTGCTAGCTACTTAAGTTATACCTTGTTAGAAAGCTACAATCTCATGCCATTTAAATATAAAAAAATTTAGCTTTCTAGCTCTTTAGGGCCTTTTAAAATTGCGATTTATATGAAGTCGTTAAAAACTGTGGTAATTTTGTAACATTTTTCGAAAAATGTCCGATATACCCGCATATATATCGGGTACTATTTATGCTAGCTACTTATGTTATACCTTGTTAGGAAGCTACAATCTCATGCCATCCAAATATAAATTTAGCTTCCTAGCTCTTTAGGGCCTTTTAAAATTGCGATTTATATGAAGTCGTTAAAAACTGTGGTAATTTTGTAACATTTTTCGAAAAATGTCCGATATACCCGCACATATATCGGGTACTATTTATGCTAGCTACTTATATTATACCTTGTTAGGAAGCTACAATCTCATGCCATCCAAATATAAATTTAGCTTCCTAGCTCTTTAGGGCCTTTTAAAATTGCGATTTATATGAAGTCGTTAAAAACTGGGTAATTTTGGGACATTTTTCGAAAAATGTCCGATATACCCGCATATATATCGGGTACTGTTTATGCTAGCTACTTAATGTTAGAAAGCTACAATCTCATGCAATCCAAATATAAATTTAGCTTCCTAGCTCTTTAGGGCCTTTTAAAATTGCGATTTATATGAAGTCGTTAAAAACTGGGTAATTTTGGGACATTTTTCGAAAAATGTCCGATATACCCGCATATATATCGGGTACTATTTATGCTAGCTACTTAAGTTATACCTTGTTAGAAAGCTACAATCTCATGCAATCCAAATATTAAAAACTTAGCTTTCGAGCTCTTTAGGGGCCTTTAGAATTGCGATTTATATGAAGTCGTTAAAAACTGGGGTAATTTTGGGACATATTTCGAATAATGTCCGATATACCCGCATATATATCGGGTACTATTTATGCTAGCTACTTAAGTTATACCTTGTTAGAAAGCTACAATCTCATGCAATCCAAATATTAAAAATTTAGCTTTCGAGCTCTTTAGGGGCCTTTAGAATTGCGATTTATATGAAGTCGTTAAAAACTGGGGTAATTTTGGGACATTTTTCGAAAAATGTCCGATATACCCGCATATATATCGGGTACTGTTTATGCCAGCTACTTAAGTTATACCTTGTTAGAAAGCTACAATCTCATGCCATCCAAATATAAACAAATTTAGTTTCCTAGCTCTTTAGGGCCTTGCGATTTATATGAAGTTGTTAAAACTGGGGTAATTTTGGGACATTTTTCGAAAAATGTCCGATATACCCGCATATATATCGGGTACTATTTATGCTAGCTACTTAAGTTATACCTTGTTAGAATATATCGGGTACTATTTATGCTAGCTACTTAAGTTATACCTTGTTAGAAAGCTACGATCTCATGCCATCTAAATATAAAAAAATTAAGCTTCCTAGCTCTTTAGGGCCTTTTAAAATTGCGATTTATACGAAGTCGTTAAAAACTGGGGTAATTTTGTAACATTTTTCGAAAAATGTCCGATATACCCGCATATATATCGGGTACTATTTATGCTAGCTACTTAAGTTATACCTTGTTAGAAAGCTACAATCTCATGCCATCCAAATATAAATTTAGCTTCCTAGCTCTTTAGGGCCTTTTAAAATTGCGATTTATATGAAGTCGTTAAAAACTGGGGTAATTTTGTAACATTTTTCGAAAAATGTCCGATATACCCGCATATATATCGGGTACTGTTTATGCTAGCTACTTAAGTTATACCTTGTTAGAAAGCTACAATCTCATGCCATTTAAATATAAAAAAATTTAGCTCTCTAGCTCTTTAGGGCCTTTTAAAATTGCGATTTATATGAAGTCGTTAAAAACTGGGGTAATTTTGTAACATTTTTCGAAAAATGTCCGATATACCCGCATATATATCGGGTACTATTTATGCTAGCTACTTAAGTTATACCTTGTTAGGAAGCTACAATCTCATGCCATCCAAATATAAATTTAGCTTCCTAGCTCTTTAGGGCCTTTTAAAATTGCGATTTATATGAAGTCGTTAAAAACTGGGTAATTTTGGGACATTTTTCGAAAAATGTCCGATATACCCGCATATATATCGGGTACTGTTTATGCTAGCTACTTAAGTTATACCTTGTTAGAAAGCTACAATCTCATGCAATCCAAATATAAACAAATTTAGCTTTCTAGCTCTTTAGGGGCCTTTAGAATTGCGATTTATATGAAGTCGTTAAAAACTGGTGTAATTTTGGGACATTTTTCGAAAAATGTCCGATATACCCGCATATATATCGGGTACTATTTATGCTAGCTACTTAAGTTATACCTTGTTAGAAAGCTACAATCTCATGCCATCCAAATATAAACAAATTTAGTTTCCTAGCTCTTTAGGGGCCTTTAGAATTGCGATTTATATGAAGTCGTTAAAACTGGGGTAATTTTGGGACATTTTTCGAAAAATGTCCGATATAAATTTAGCTTCCTAGCTCTTTAGGGCCTTTTAAAATTGCGATTTATATGAAGTCGTTAAAAACTGGGTAATTTTGGGACATTTTTCGAAAAATGTCCGATATACCCGCATATATATCGGGTACTGTTTATGCTAGCTACTTAAGTTATACCTTGTTAGAAAGCTACAATCTCATGCAATCCAAATATAAAAAAATTTAGCTTTCGAGCTCTTTAGGGGCCTTTAGAATTGCGATTTATATGAAGTCGTTAAAAACTGGGGTAATTTTGGGACATTTTTCGAAAAATGTCCGATGTACCCGCATATATATCGGGTACTATTTATGCTAGCTACTTAAGTTATACCTTGTTAGAAAGCTACAATCTCATGCCATCCAAATATAAACAAATTTAGTTTCCTAGCTCTTTAGGGGCCTTTAGAATTGCGATTTATATGAAGTCGTTAAAACTGGGGTAATTTTGGGACATTTTTCGAAAAATGTCCGATATAAATTTAGCTTCCTAGCTCTTTAGGGCCTTTTAAAATTGCGATTTATATGAAGTCGTTAAAAACTGGGTAATTTTGGGACATTTTTCGAAAAATGTCCGATATACCCGCATATATATCGGGTACTGTTTATGCTAGCTACTTAAGTTATACCTTGTTAGAAAGCTACAATCTCATGCCATCCAAATATAAACAAATTTAGTTTCCTAGCGCTTTAGGGGCCTTTAGAATTGCGATTTATATGAAGTCGTTAAAAACTGGGGTAATTTTGGGACATTTTTCGAAAAATGTCCGATATACCCGCATATATATCGGGTACTATTTATGCTAGCTACTTAAGTTATACCTTGTTAGAAAGCTACAATCTCATGCCATCCAAATATAAAAAACAATCACATGCAATCCAAATATAAAAAAATTAGCTTTCTAGCTCTTTAGGGCCTTTTAAAATTGCGATTTATATGAAGTCGTTAAAAACTGGGGTAATTTTGTAACATTTTCGAAAAATGTCCGATATACCCGCATATATATCGGGTACTATTTATGCTAGCTACTTAAGTTATACCTTGTTAGAAAGCTACAATCTCATGCCATCCAAATATAAACAAATTTAGTTTCCTAGCTCTTTAGGGCCTTTAGAATTGCGATTTATATGAAGTTGTTAAAACTGGGGTAATTTTGGGACATTTTTCGAAAAATGTCCGATATACCCGCATATATATCGGGTACTATTTATGCTAGCTACTTAAGTTATACCTTGTTAGAAAGCTACAATCTCATGCCATCCAAATATAAACAAATTTAGTTTCCTAGCTCTTTAGGGGCCTTTAGAATTGCGATTTATATGAAGTCGTTAAAAACTGGAGTAATTTTGGGACATTTTTCGAAAAATGTCCGATATACCCGCATATATATCGGGTACTATTTATGCTAGCTACTTAAGTTATACCTTGTTAGAAAGCTACAATCTCATGCCATCCAAATATAAAAAACAATCACATGCAATCCAAATATAAAAAAATTTAGCTTTCTAGCTCTTTAGGGCCTTTTAAAATTGCGATTTATATGAAGTCGTTAAAAACTGGGGTAATTTTGTAACATTTTTCGAAAAATGTCCGATATACCCGCATATATATCGGGTACTATTTATGCTAGCTACTTAAGTTATACCTTCTTAGAAAGCTACAGTCTCATGCCATCCAAATATAAATTTAGCTTCCTAGCTCTTTAGGGCCTTTTAAAATTGCGATTTATATGAAGTCGTTAAAAACTGGGTAATTTTGGGACATTTTTCGAAAAATGTCCGATATACCCGCATATATATCGGGTACTGTTTATGCTAGCTACTTAAGTTATACCTTGTTAGAAAGCTACAATCTCATGCAATCCAAATAAAAGTCGTTAAAAACTGGGGTAATTTTGGGACATTTTTCGAAAAATGTCCGATATACCCGCATATATATCGGGTACTATTTATGCTAGCTACTTCAGTTATACCTTGTTAGAAAGCTACAATCTCATGCCATCCAAATATAAACAAATTTAGTTTCCTAGCTCTTTAGGGGCCTTTAGAATTGCGATTTATATGAAGTCGTTAAAACTGGGGTAATTTTGGGACATTTTTCGAAAAATGTCCGATATACCCGCATATATATAGCGGGTACTATTTATGCTATCTACTTAAGTTATACCTTGTTAGAAAGCTACAATCTCATGCCATCCAAATATAAACAAATTTAGTTTCCTAGCTCTTTAGGGGCCTTTAGAATTGCGATTTATATGAAGTCGTTAAAAACTGGGGTAATTTTGGGACATTTTTCGAAAAACGTCCGATATACCCGCATATATATCGGGTACTATTTATGCTAGCTACTTAAGTTATACCTTGTTAGAAAGCTACAATCTCATGCCATCCAAATATAAAAAACAATCACATGCAATCCAAATATAAAAAAATTTAGCTTTCTAGCTCTTTAGGGCCTTTTAAAATTGCGATTTATATGAAGTCGTTAAAAACTGGGGTAATTTTGTAACATTTTTCGAAAAATGTCCGATATACCCGCATATATATCGGGTACTGTTTCTGCTAGCTACTTAAGTTATACCTTGTTAGAAAGCTACAATCTCATGCCATTTAAATATAAAAAAATTTAGCTTTCTAGCTCTTTAGGGCCTTTTAAAATTGCGATTTATATGAAGTCGTTAAAAACTGGGGTAATTTTGTAACATTTTTCGAAAAATGTGCGATATACCCGCATATATATCGGGTACTGTTTCTGCTAGCTACTTAAGTTATACCTTGTTAGAAAGCTACAATCTCATGCCATTTAAATATAAAAAAATTTAGCTTTCTAGCTCTTTAGGGCCTTTTAAAATTGCGATTTATATGAAGTCGTTAAAAACTGGGGTAATTTTGTAACATTTTTCGAAAAATGTCCGATATACCCGCATATATATCGGGTACTGTTTATGCTAGCTACTTAAGTTATACCTTGTTAGAAAGCTACAATCTCATGCCATTTAAATATAAACAAATTTAGTTTCCTAGCTCTTTAGGGGCCTTTAGAATTGCGATTTATATGAAGTCGTTAAAACTGGGGTAATTTTGGGACATTTTTCGAAAAATGTCCGATATAAATTTAGCTTCCTAGCTCTTTAGGGCCTTTTAAAATTGCGATTTATATGAAGTCGTTAAAAACTGGGTAATTTTGGGACATTTTTCGAAAAATGTCCGATATACCCGCATATATATCGGGTACTGTTTATGCTAGCTACTTAAGTTATACCTTGTTAGAAAGCTACAATCTCATGCTATCCAAATATAAAAAAATTTAGCTTTCGAGCTCTTTAGGGGCCTTTAGAATTGCGATTTATATGAAGTCGTTAAAAACTGGGGTAATTTTGGGACATTTTTCGAAAAATGTCCGATGTACCCGCATATATATCGGGTACTATTTATGCTAGCTACTTAAGTTATACCTTGTTAGAAAGCTACAATCTCATGCCATCCAAATATAAACAAATTTAGTTTCCTAGCTCTTTAGGGGCCTTTAGAATTGCGATTTATATGAAGTCGTTAAAACTGGGGTAATTTTGGGACATTTTTCGAAAAATGTCCGATATAAATTTAGCTTCCTAGCTCTTTAGGGCCTTTTAAAATTGCGATTTATATGAAGTCGTTAAAAACTGGGTAATTTTGGGACATTTTTCGAAAAATGTCCGATATACCCGCATATATATCGGGTACTGTTTATGCTAGCTACTTAAGTTATACCTTGTTAGAAAGCTACAATCTCATGCCATCCAAATATAAACAAATTTAGTTTCCTAGCGCTTTAGGGGCCTTTAGAATTGCGATTTATATGAAGTCGTTAAAAACTGGGGTAATTTTGGGACATTTTTCGAAAAATGTCCGATATACCCGCATATATATCGGGTACTATTTATGCTAGCTACTTAAGTTATACCTTGTTAGAAAGCTACAATCTCATGCCATCCAAATATAAAAAACAATCACATGCAATCCAAATATAAAAAAATTAGCTTTCTAGCTCTTTAGGGCCTTTTAAAATTGCGATTTATATGAAGTCGTTAAAAACTGGGGTAATTTTGTAACATTTTCGAAAAATGTCCGATATACCCGCATATATATCGGGTACTATTTATGCTAGCTACTTAAGTTATACCTTGTTAGAAAGCTACAATCTCATGCCATCCAAATATAAACAAATTTAGTTTCCTAGCTCTTTAGGGCCTTTAGAATTGCGATTTATATGAAGTTGTTAAAACTGGGGTAATTATGGGACATTTTTCGAAAAATGTCCGATATACCCGCATATATATCGGGTACTATTTATGCTAGCTACTTAAGTTATACCTTGTTAGAAAGCTACAATCTCATGCCATCCAAATATAAACAAATTTAGTTTCCTAGCTCTTTAGGGGCCTTTAGAATTGCGATTTATATGAAGTCGTTAAAAACTGGAGTAATTTTGGGACATTTTTCGAAAAATGTCCGATATACCCGCATATATATCGGGTACTATTTATGCTAGCTACTTAAGTTATACCTTGTTAGAAAGCTACAATCTCATGCCATCCAAATATAAAAAACAATCACATGCAATCCAAATATAAAAAAATTTAGCTTTCTAGCTCTTTAGGGCCTTTTAAAATTGCGATTTATATGAAGTCGTTAAAAACTGGGGTAATTTTGTAACATTTTTCGAAAAATGTCCGATATACCCGCATATATATCGGGTACTATTTATGCTAGCTACTTAAGTTATACCTTCTTAGAAAGCTACAGTCTCATGCCATCCAAATATAAATTTAGCTTCCTAGCTCTTTAGGGCCTTTTAAAATTGCGATTTATATGAAGTCGTTAAAAACTGGGTAATTTTGGGACATTTTTCGAAAAATGTCCGATATACCCGCATATATATCGGGTACTGTTTATGCTAGCTACTTAAGTTATACCTTGTTAGAAAGCTACAATCTCATGCAATCCAAATAAAAGTCGTTAAAAACTGGGGTAATTTTGGGACATTTTTCGAAAAATGTCCGATATACCCGCATATATATCGGGTACTATTTATGCTAGCTACTTCAGTTATACCTTGTTAGAAAGCTACAATCTCATGCCATCCAAATATAAACAAATTTAGTTTCCTAGCTCTTTAGGGGCCTTTAGAATTGCGATTTATATGAAGTCGTTAAAACTGGGGTAATTTTGGGACATTTTTCGAAAAATGTCCGATATACCCGCATATATATAGCGGGTACTATTTATGCTATCTACTTAAGTTATACCTTGTTAGAAAGCTACAATCTCATGCCATCCAAATATAAACAAATTTAGTTTCCTAGCTCTTTAGGGGCCTTTAGAATTGCGATTTATATGAAGTCGTTAAAAACTGGGGTAATTTTGGGACATTTTTCGAAAAACGTCCGATATACCCGCATATATATCGGGTACTATTTATGCTAGCTACTTAAGTTATACCTTGTTAGAAAGCTACAATCTCATGCCATCCAAATATAAAAAACAATCACATGCAATCCAAATATAAAAAAATTTAGCTTTCTAGCTCTTTAGGGCCTTTTAAAATTGCGATTTATATGAAGTCGTTAAAAACTGGGGTAATTTTGTAACATTTTTCGAAAAATGTCCGATATACCCGCATATATATCGGGTACTGTTTCTGCTAGCTACTTAAGTTATACCTTGTTAGAAAGCTACAATCTCATGCCATTTAAATATAAAAAAATTTAGCTTTCTAGCTCTTTAGGGCCTTTTAAAATTGCGATTTATATGAAGTCGTTAAAAACTGGGGTAATTTTGTAACATTTTTCGAAAAATGTGCGATATACCCGCATATATATCGGGTACTGTTTCTGCTAGCTACTTAAGTTATACCTTGTTAGAAAGCTACAATCTCATGCCATTTTAATATAAAAAAATTTAGCTTTCTAGCTCTTTAGGGCCTTTTAAAATTGCGATTTATATGAAGTCGTTAAAAACTGGGGTAATTTTGTAACATTTTTCGAAAAATGTCCGATATACCCGCATATATATCGGGTACTGTTTATGCTAGCTACTTAAGTTATACCTTGTTAGAAAGCTACAATCTCATGCCATTTAAATATAAAAAAATTTAGCTCTCTAGCTCTTTAGGGCCTTTTAAAATTGCGATTTATATGAAGTCGTTAAAAACTGGGGTAATTTTGTAACATTTTTCGAAAAATGTCCGATATACCCGCATATATATCGGGTACTATTTATGCTAGCTACTTAAGTTATACCTTGTTAGGAAGCTACAATCTCATGCCATCCAAATATAAATTTAGCTTCCTAGCTCTTTAGGGCCTTTTAAAATTGCGATTTATATGAAGTCGTTAAAAACTGGGTAATTTTGGGACATTTTTCGAAAAATGTCCGATATACCCGCATATATATCGGGTACTGTTTATGCTAGCTACTTAAGTTATACCTTGTTAGAAAGCTACAATCTCATGCAATCCAAATATAAAAAAATTTAGCTTTCTAGCTCTTTAGGGGCCTTTAGAATTGCGATTTATATGAAGTCGTTAAAAACTGGTGTAATTTTGGGACATTTTTCGAAAAATGTCCGATATACCCGCATATACAGTGGTGGCCAGGAATTTAAGACAAAAATTGTTTGCTAAATTCCACGTAATTGTCAATTATTTTTTCAAATATTTCCACAAATATGTAAGCATGACGACTGTTTTTACACACAAGTGTGTTTTATTCGACTGTGTCAATTCATACATATTCACCATGAACACATAAAATTTTTCTACAACTTGACCAAAATTTTTTTTTTTTAAATAAACATATTTTCTCACATTTATATCATTATAATTTTATTATTATAAAAAATTCGGACCAAATTTCGTATTTTTAGTTCCATTAGTTTCGGTCATATCATGTTATTAACAGCGGATGTTCGCTGAGGTGGGTCAACGTATTTCCACATATCTTTGTCCATACATGTTTTACCGATTTTTCCAAACATTTTTCAGAAACTAGAAACATTAATAATAAATTTCATACCCTTAGAGGTCCTTTTATTTTGGCTCTATCGCACTAAAAATTCAGTTGATGAAAAAAATTCAAGTATTTGTCTTAAATTGGTGGCCACCACTGTATATCGGGTACTATTTATGCTAGCTACTTAAGTTATACCTTGTTAGAAAGCTACAATCTCATGCCATCCAAATATAAACAAATTTAGTTTCCTAGCTCTTTAGGGGCCTTTAGAATTGCGATTTATATGAAGTCGTTAAAACTGGGGTAATTTTGGGACATTTTTCGAAAAATGTCCGATATAAATTTAGCTTCCTAGCTCTTTAGGGCCTTTTAAAATTGCGATTTATAAGAAGTCGTTAAAAACTGGGTAATTTTGGGACATTTTTCGAAAAATGTCCGATATACCCGCATATATATCGGGTACTGTTTATGCTAGCTACTTAAGTTATACCTTGTTAGAAAGCTACAATCTCATGCAATCCAAATATAAAAAAATTTAGCTTTCGAGCTCTTTAGGGGCCTTTAGAATTGCGATTTATATGAAGTCGTTAAAAACTGGGGTAATTTTGGGACATTTTTCGAAAAATGTCCGATATACCCGCATATATATCGGGTACAATTTATGCTAGCTACTTAAGTTATACCTTGTTAGAAAGCTACAATCTCATGCCATCCAAATATAAACAAATTTAGTTTCCTAGCTCTTTAGGGCCTTTAGAATTGCGATTTATATGAAGTCGTTAAAACTGGGGTAATTTATGCTAGCTACTTAAGTTATATCTTGTTAGAAAGCTACAATCTCATGCCATCCAAATATAAATTTAGCTTCCTAGCTCTTTAGGGCCTTTTAAAATTGCGATTTATATGTAGTCGTTAAAAACTGGGTAATTTTGGGACATTTTTCGAAAAATGTCCGATATACCCGCATATATATCGGGTACTGTTTATGCTAGCTACTTAAGTTATACCTTGTTAGAAAGCTACAATCTCATGCAATCCAAATATAAATTTAGATTCCTAGCTCTTTAGGGCCTTTTAAAATTGCGATTTATATGAAGTCGTTAAAAACTGGGTAATTTTGGGACATTTTTCGAAAAATGTCCGATATACCCGCATATATATCGGGTACTATTTATGCTAGCTACTTAAGTTATACCTTGTTAGAAAGCTACAATCTCATGCAATCCAAATATAAAAAAATTTAGCTTTCTAGCTCTTTAGGGCCTTTTAAAATTGCGATTTATATGAAGTCGTTAAAAACTGGGGTAATTTTGTAACATTTTTCGAAAAATGTCCGATATACCCGCATATATATCGGGTACTGTTTATGCTAGCTACTTAAGTTATACCTTGTTAGAAAGCTACAATCTCATGCCATTTAAATATAAAAAAATTTAGCTCTCTAGCTCTTTAGGGCCTTTTAAAATTGCGATTTATATGAAGTCGTTAAAAACTGGGGTAATTTTGTAACATTTTTCGAAAAATGTCCGATATACCCGCATATATATCGGGTACTATTTATGCTAGCTACTTAAGTTATACCTTGTTAGGAAGCTACAATCTCATGCCATCCAAATATAAATTTAGCTTCCTAGCTCTTTAGGGCCTTTTAAAATTGCGATTTATATGAAGTCGTTAAAAACTGGGTAATTTTGGGACATTTTTCGAAAAATGTCCGATATACCCGCATATATATCGGGTACTGTTTATGCTAGCTACTTAAGTTATACCTTGTTAGAAAGCTACAATCTCATGCAATCCAAATATAAAAAAATTTAGCTTTCTAGCTCTTTAGGGGCCTTTAGAATTGCGATTTATATGAAGTCGTTAAAAACTGGTGTAATTTTGGGACATTTTTCGAAAAATGTCCGATATACCCGCATATATATCGGGTACTATTTATGTTAGCTACTTAAGTTATACCTTGTTAGAAAGCTACAATCTCATGCCATCCAAATATAAACAAATTTAGTTTCCTAGCTCTTTAGGGGCCTTTAGAATTGCGATTTATATGAAGTCGTTAAAACTGGGGTAATTTTGGGACATTTTTCGAAAAATGTCCGATATAAATTTAGCTTCCTAGCTCTTTAGGGCCTTTTAAAATTGCGATTTATAAGAAGTCGTTAAAAACTGGGTAATTTTGGGACATTTTTCGAAAAATGTCCGATATACCCGCATATATATCGGGTACTGTTTATGCTAGCTACTTAAGTTATACCTTGTTAGAAAGCTACAATCTCATGCAATCCAAATATAAAAAAATTTAGCTTTCGAGCTCTTTAGGGGCCTTTAGAATTGCGATTTATATGAAGTCGTTAAAAACTGGGGTAATTTTGGGACATTTTTCGAAAAATGTCCGATATACCCTCATATATATCGGGTACAATTTATGCTAGCTACTTAAGTTATACCTTGTTAGAAAGCTACAATCTCATGCCATCCAAATATAAACAAATTTAGTTTCCTAGCTCTTTAGGGCCTTTAGAATTGCGATTTATATGAAGTCGTTAAAACTGGGGTAATTTATGCTAGCTACTTAAGTTATATCTTGTTAGAAAGCTACAATCTCATGCCATCCAAATATAAATTTAGCTTCCTAGCTCTTTAGGGCCTTTTAAAATTGCGATTTATATGTAGTCGTTAAAAACTGGGTAATTTTGGGACATTTTTCGAAAAATGTCCGATATACCCGCATATATATCGGGTACTGTTTATGCTAGCTACTTAAGTTATACCTTGTTAGAAAGCTACAATCTCATGCAATCCAAATATAAATTTAGATTCCTAGCTCTTTAGGGCCTTTTAAAATTGCGATTTATATGAAGTCGTTAAAAACTGGGTAATTTTGGGACATTTTTCGAAAAATGTCCGATATACCCGCATATATATCGGCTACTATTTATGCTAGCTACTTAAGTTATACCTTGTTAGAAAGCTACAATCTCATGCAATCCAAATATAAAAAAATTTAGATTTCTAGCTCTTTAGGGGCCTTTAGAATTGCGATTTATATGAAGTCGTTAAAAACTGGGGTAATTTTGGGACATTTTTCGAAAAATGTCCGATATACCCGCATATATATCGGGTACTATTTATGCTAGCTACTTAAGTTATACCTTGTTAGAAAGCTACAATCTCATGCAATCCAAATATAAAAAATTTAGCTTTCGAGCTCTTTAGGGGCCTTTAGAATTGCGATTTATATGAAGTCGTTAAAAACTGGGGTAATTTTGGGACATTTTTCGAAAAATGTCCGATATACCCGCATATATGTCGGGTACTATTTATGCTAGCTACTTAAGTTATACCTTCTTAGAAAGCTACAATCTCATGCCATCCAAATATAAACAAATTTAGTTTCCTAGCTCTTTAGGGGCCTTTAGAATTGCGATTTATATGAAGTCGTTAAAAACTGGGGTAATTTTGTGACATTTTTCGAAAAATGTCCGATATACCCGCATATATATCGGGTACTATTTATGCTAGCTACTTAAGTTATACCTTGTTAGAAAGCTACAATCTCATGCCATCCAAATATAAAAAACAATCACATGCAATCCAAATATAAAAAAATTTAGCTTTCTAGCTCTTTAGGGCCTTTTAAAATTGCGATTTATATGAAGTCGTTAAAAACTGGGGTAATTTTGTAACATTTTTCGAAAAATGTCCGATATACCCGCATATATATCGGGTACTATTTATGCTAGCTACTTAAGTTATACCTTGTTAGAAAGCTACAATCTCATGCCATTTAAATATAAAAAAATTTAGCTTTCTAGCTCTTTAGGGCCTTTTAAAATTGCGATTTATATGAAGTCGTTAAAAACTGGGGTAATTTTGTAACATTTTTCGAAAAATGTCCGATATAGCCGCATATATATCGGGTACTATTTATGCTAGCTACTTAAGTTATACCTTCTTAGAAAGCTACAGTCTCATGCCATCCAAATATAAATTTAGCTTCCTAGCTCTTTAGGGCCTTTTAAAATTGCGATTTATATGAAGTCGTTAAAAACTGGGTAATTTTGGGACATTTTTCGAAAAATGTCCGATATACCCGCATATATATCGGGTACTGTTTATGCTAGCTACTTAAGTTATACCTTGTTAGAAAGATACAATCTCATGCAATCCAAATATAAAAAATTTAGCTTTCTAGCTCTTTAGGTGCCTTTAGAATTGAGATTTATATGAAGTCGTTAAAAACTGGGGTAATTTTGGGACATTTTTCGAAAAATGTCCGATATACCCGCATATATATCGGGTACTATTTATGCTAGCTACTTAAGTTATACCTTGTTAGAAAGCTACAATCTCATGCCATCCAAATATAAACAAATTTAGTTTCCTAGCTCTTTAGGGCCTTTAGAATTGCGATTTATATGAAGTCGTTAAAACTGGGGTAATTTTGGGACATTTTTCGAAAAATGTCCGATATACCCGCATATATATCGGGTACTATTTATGCTAGCTACTTAAGTTATACCTTGTTAGAAAGCTACAATCTCATGCCATCCAAATATAAATTTAGCTTCCTAGCTCTTTAGGGCCTTTTAAAATTGCGATTTATATGAAGTCGTTAAAAACTGGGTAATTTTGGGACATTTTTCGAAAAATGTCCGATATACCCGCATATATATCGGGTACTGTTTATGCTAGCTACTTAAGTTATACCTTGTTAGAAAGCTACAATCTCATGCAATCCAAATATAAATTTAGCTTCCTAGCTCTTTAGGGCCTTTAGAATTGCGATTTATATGAATTTGTTAAAACTGGGGTAATTTTGGGACATTTTTCGAAAAATGTCCGATATACCCGCATATATATCGGGTACTATTTATGCTAGCTACTTAAGTTATACCTTGTTAGAAAGCTACAATCTCATGCCATCCAAATATAAACAAATTTAGTTTCCTAGCTCTTTAGGGGCCTTTAGAATTGCGATTTATATGAAGTCGTTAAAAACTGGGGTAATTTTGTGACATTTTTCGAAAAATGTCCGATATACCCGCATATATATCGGGTACTATTTATGCTAGCTACTTAAGTTATACCTTGTTAGAAAGCTACAATCTCATGCCATCCAAATATAAAAAACAATCACATGCAATCCAAATATAAAAAAATTTTGCTTTCTAGCTCTTTAGGGCCTTTTAAAATTGCGATTTATATGAAGTCGTTAAAAACTGGGGTAATTTTGTAACATTTTTCGAAAAATGTCCGATATACCCGCATATATATCGGGTACTATTTATGCTAGCTACTTAAGTTATACCTTGTTAGAAAGCTACAATCTCATGCCATTTAAATATAAAAAAATTTAGCTTTCTAGCTCTTTAGGGCCTTTTAAAATTGCGATTTATATGAAGTCGTTAAAAACTGGGGTAATTTTGTAACATTTTTCGAAAAATGTCCGATATACCCGCATATATATCGGGTACTATTTATGCTAGCTACTTAAGTTATACCTTCTTAGAAAGCTACAGTCTCATGCCATCCAAATATAAATTTAGCTTCCTAGCTCTTTAGGGCCTTTTAAAATTGCGATTTATATGAAGTCGTTAAAAACTGGGTAATTTTGGGACATTTTTCGAAAAATGTCCGATATACCCGCATATATATCGGGTACTGTTTATGCTAGCTACTTAAGTTACACCTTGTTAGAAAGCTACAATCTCATGCCATCCAAATATAAATTTAGCTTCCTAGCTCTTTAGGGCCTTTTAAAATTGCGATTTATATGAAGTCGTTAAAAACTGGGTAATTTTGGGACATTTTTCGAAAAATGTCCGATATACCCGCAAATATATCGGGTACTGTTTATGCTAGCTACTTAAGTTATACCTTGTTAGAAAGCTACAATCTCATGCAATCCAAATATAAATTTAGCTTCCTAGCTCTTTAGGGCCTTTAGAATTGCGATTTATATGAATTTGTTAAAACTGGGGTAATTTTGGGACATTTTTCGAAAAATGTCCGATATACCCGCATATATATCGGGTACTATTTATGCTAGCTACTTAAGTTATACCTTGTTAGAAAGCTACAATCTCATGCCATCCAAATATAAACAAATTTAGTTTCCTAGCTCTTTAGGGGCCTTTAGAATTGCGATTTATATGAAGTCGTTAAAAACTGGGGTAATTTTGTGACATTTTTCGAAAAATGTCCGATATACCCGCATATATATCGGGTACTATTTATGCTAGCTACTTAAGTTATACCTTGTTAGAAAGCTACAATCTCATGCCATCCAAATATAAAAAACAATCACATGCAATCCAAATATAAAAAAATTTTGCTTTCTAGCTCTTTAGGGCCTTTTAAAATTGCGATTTATATGAAGTCGTTAAAAACTGGGGTAATTTTGTAACATTTTTCGAAAAATGTCCGATATACCCGCATATATATCGGGTACTATTTATGCTAGCTACTTAAGTTATACCTTGTTAGAAAGCTACAATCTCATGCCATTTAAATATAAAAAAATTTAGCTTTCTAGCTCTTTAGGGCCTTTTAAAATTGCGATTTATATGAAGTCGTTAAAAACTGGGGTAATTTTGTAACATTTTTCGAAAAATGTCCGATATACCCGCATATATATCGGGTACTATTTATGCTAGCTACTTAAGTTATACCTTCTTAGAAAGCTACAGTCTCATGCCATCCAAATATAAATTTAGCTTCCTAGCTCTTTAGGGCCTTTTAAAATTGCGATTTATATGAAGTCGTTAAAAACTGGGTAATTTTGGGACATTTTTCGAAAAATGTCCGATATACCCGCATATATAATGGGTACTGTTTATGCTAGCTACTTAAGTTATACCTTGTTAGAAAGATACAATCTCATGCAATCCAAATATAAAAAATTTAGCTTTCTAGCTCTTTAGGTGCCTTTAGAATTGAGATTTATATGAAGTCGTTAAAAACTGGGGTAATTTTGGGACATTTTTCGAAAAATGTCCGATATACCCGCATATATATCGGGTACTATTTATGCTAGCTACTTAAGTTATACCTTGTTAGAAAGCTACAATCTCATGCCATCCAAATATAAATTTAGCTTCCTAGCTCTTTAGGGCCTTTTAAAATTGCGATTTATATGAAGTCGTTAAAAACTGGGTAATTTTGGGACATTTTTCGAAAAATGTCCGATATACCCTCATATATATCGGGTACTGTTTATGCTAGCTACTTAAGTTATACCTTGTTAGAAAGCTACAATCTCATGCAATCCAAATAAAAGTCGTTAAAAACTGGGGTAATTTTGGGACATTTTTCGAAAAATGTCCGATATACCCGCATATATATCGGGTACTATTTATGCTAGCTACTTCAGTTATACCTTGTTAGAAAGCTACAATCTCATGCCATCCAAATATAAACAAATTTAGTTTCCTAGCTCTTTAGGGGCCTTTAGAATTGCGATTTATATGAAGTCGTTAAAACTGGGGTAATTTTGGGACATTTTTCGAAAAATGTCCGATATACCCGCATATATCTCGGGTACTATTTATGCTAGCTACTTAAGTTATACTTTGTTAGAAAGCTACAATCTCATGCCATCCAAATATAAAAAACAATCACATGCAATCCAAATATAAAAAAATTTAGCTTTCTAGCTCTTTAGGGCCTTTTAAAATTGCTATTTATATGAAGTCGTTAAAAACTGGGGTAATTTTGTAACATTTTTCGAAAAATGTCCGATATACCCGCATATATATCGGGTACTGTTTCTGCTAGCTACTTAAGTTATACCTTGTTAGAAAGCTACAATCTCATGCCATTTAAATATAAAAAAATTTTGCTTTCTAGCTCTTTAGGGCCTTTTAAAATTGCGATTTATATGAAGTCGTTAAAAACTGTGGTAATTTTGTAACATTTTTCGAAAAATGTCCGATATACCCGCATATATATCGGGTACTATTTATGCTAGCTACTTAAGTTATACCTTGTTAGAAAGCTACAATCTCATGCCATCCAAATATAAATTTAGCTTCCTAGCTCTTTAGGGCCTTTTAAAATTGCGATTTATATGAAGTCGTTAAAAACTGTGTAATTTTGGGACATTTTTCGAAAAATGTCCGATATACCCGCATATATATCGGGTACTGTTTATGCTAGCTACTTAAGTTATACCTTGTTAGAAAGCTACAATCTCATGCAATCCAAATATAAATTTAGCTTCCTAGCTCTTTAGGGCCTTTTAAAATTGCGATTTATATGAAGTCGTTAAAAACTGGGTAATTTTGGGACATTTTTCGAAAAATGTCCGATATACCCGCATATATATCGGGTACTATTTATGCTAGCTACTTAAGTTATACCTTGTTAGAAAGCTACAATCTCATGCAATCCAAATATAAAAAAATTTAGATTTCTAGCTCTTTAGGGGCCTTTAGAATTGCGATTTATATGAAGTCGTTAAAAACTGGGGTAATTTTGGGACATTTTTCGAAAAATGTCCGATATACCCGCATATATATCGGGTACTATTTATGCTAGCTACTTAAGTTATACCTTGTTAGAAAGCTACAATCTCATGCAATCCAAATATTAAAAATTTAGCTTTCGAGCTCTTTAGGCGCCTTTAGAATTGCGATTTATATGAAGTCGTTAAAAACTGGGGTAATTTTGGGACATTTTTCGAAAAATGTCCGATATACCCGCATATATATCGGGTACTGTTTATGCTAGCTACTTAAGTTATACCTTGTTAGAAAGCTACAATCTCATGCCATCCAAATATAAACAAATTTAGTTTCCTAGCTCTTTAGGGCCTTTAGAATTGCGATTTATATGAAGTTGTTAAAACTGGGGTAATTTTGGGACATTTTTCGAAAAATGTCCGATATACCCGCATATATATCGGGTACTATTTATGCTAGCTACTTAACTTATACCTTGTTAGAAAGCTACAATCTCATGCCATCCAAATATAAACAAATTTAGTTTCCTAGCTCTTTAGGGGCCTTTAGAATTGCGATTTATATGAAGTCGTTAAAAACTGGGGTAATTTTGGGACATTTTTCGAAAAATGTCCGATATACCCGCATATATATCGGGTACTATTTATGCTAGCTACTTAAGTTATACCTTGTTAGAATATATCGGGTACTATTTATGCTAGCTACTTAAGTTATACCTTGTTAGAAAGCTACGATCTCATGCCATCTAAATATAAAAAAATTAAGCTTCCTAGCTCTTTAGGGCCTTTTAAAATTGCGATTTATATGAAGTCGTTAAAAACTGGGGTAATTTTGTAACATTTTTCGAAAAATGTCCGATATACCCGCATATATATCGGGTACTATTTATGCTAGCTACTTAAGTTATACCTTGTTAGAAAGCTACAATCTCATGCCATCCAAATATAAATGTAGCTTCCTAGCTCTTTAGGGCCTTTTAAAATTGCGATTTATATGAAGTCGTTAAAAACTGGGGTAATTTTGTAACATTTTTCGAAAAATGTCAGATATACCCGCATATATATCGGGTACTGTTTATGCTAGCTACTTAAGTTATACCTTGTTAGAAAGCTACAATCTCATGCCATTTAAATATAAAAAAATTTAGCTCTCTAGCTCTTTAGGGCCTTTTAAAATTGCGATTTATATGAAGTCGTTAAAAACTGGGGTAATTTTGTAACATTTTTCGAAAAATGTCCGATATACCCGCATATATATCGGGTACTATTTATGCTAGCTACTTAAGTTATACCTTGTTAGGAAGCTACAATCTCATGCCATCCAAATATAAATTTAGCTTATATATATAGCATATATATAGCGGGTACTATTTATGCTATCTACTTAAGTTATACCTTGTTAGAAAGCTACAATCTCATGCCATCCAAATATAAACAAATTTAGTTTCCTAGCTCTTTAGGGGCCTTTAGAATTGCGATTTATATGAAGTCGTTAAAAACTTGGGTAATTTTGGGACATTTTTCGAAAAACGTCCGATATACCCGCATATATCTCGGGTACTATTTATGCTAGCTACTTAAGTTATACTTTGTTAGAAAGCTACAATCTCATGCCATCCAAATATAAAAAACAATCACATGCAATCCAAATATAAAAAAATTTAGCTTTCTAGCTCTTTAGGGCCTTTTAAAATTGCTATTTATATGAAGTCGTTAAAAACTGGGGTAATTTTGTAACATTTTTCGAAAAATGTCCGATATACCCGCATATATATCGGGTACTGTTTCTGCTAGCTACTTAAGTTATACCTTGTTAGAAAGCTACAATCTCATGCCATTTAAATATAAAAAAATTTTGCTTTCTAGCTCTTTAGGGCCTTTTAAAATTGCGATTTATATGAAGTCGTTAAAAACTGTGGTAATTTTGTAACATTTTTCGAAAAATGTCCGATATACCCGCATATATATCGGGTACTATTTATGCTAGCTACTTAAGTTATACCTTGTTAGAAAGCTACAATCTCATGCCATCCAAATATAAATTTAGCTTCCTAGCTCTTTAGGGCCTTTTAAAATTGCGATTTATATGAAGTCGTTAAAAACTGTGTAATTTTGGGACATTTTTCGAAAAATGTCCGATATACCCGCATATATATCGGGTACTGTTTATGCTAGCTACTTAAGTTATACCTTGTTAGAAAGCTACAATCTCATGCAATCCAAATATAAATTTAGCTTCCTAGCTCTTTAGGGCCTTTTAAAATTGCGATTTATATGAAGTCGTTAAAAACTGGGTAATTTTGGGACATTTTTCGAAAAATGTCCGATATACCCGCATATATATCGGGTACTATTTATGCTAGCTACTTAAGTTATACCTTGTTAGAAAGCTACAATCTCATGCAATCCAAATATAAAAAAATTTAGATTTCTAGCTCTTTAGTGGCCTTTAGAATTGCGATTTATATGAAGTCGTTAAAAACTGGGGTAATTTTGGGACATTTTTCGAAAAATGTCCGATATACCCGCATATATATCGGGTACTATTTATGCTAGCTACTTAAGTTATACCTTGTTAGAAAGCTACAATCTCATGCAATCCAAATATTAAAAATTTAGCTTTCGAGCTCTTTAGGCGCCTTTAGAATTGCGATTTATATGAAGTCGTTAAAAACTGGGGTAATTTTGGGACATTTTTCGAAAAATGTCCGATATACCCGCATATATATCGGGTACTGTTTATGCTAGCTACTTAAGTTATACCTTGTTAGAAAGCTACAATCTCATGCCATCCAAATATAAACAAATTTAGTTTCCTAGCTCTTTAGGGCCTTTAGAATTGCGATTTATATGAAGTTGTTAAAACTGGGGTAATTTTGGGACATTTTTCGAAAAATGTCCGATATACCCGCATATATATCGGGTACTATTTATGCTAGCTACTTAACTTATACCTTGTTAGAAAGCTACAATCTCATGCCATCCAAATATAAACAAATTTAGTTTCCTAGCTCTTTAGGGGCCTTTAGAATTGCGATTTATATGAAGTCGTTAAAAACTGGGGTAATTTTGGGACATTTTTCGAAAAATGTCCGATATACCCGCATATATATCGGGTACTATTTATGCTAGCTACTTAAGTTATACCTTGTTAGAATATATCGGGTACTATTTATGCTAGCTACTTAAGTTATACCTTGTTAGAAAGCTACGATCTCATGCCATCTAAATATAAAAAAATTAAGCTTCCTAGCTCTTTAGGGCCTTTTAAAATTGCGATTTATATGAAGTCGTTAAAAACTGGGGTAATTTTGTAACATTTTTCGAAAAATGTCCGATATACCCGCATATATATCGGGTACTATTTATGCTAGCTACTTAAGTTATACCTTGTTAGAAATCTACAATCTCATGCCATCCAAATATAAATGTAGCTTCCTAGCTCTTTAGGGCCTTTTAAAATTGCGATTTATATGAAGTCGTTAAAAACTGGGGTAATTTTGTAACATTTTTCGAAAAATGTCAGATATACCCGCATATATATCGGGTACTGTTTATGCTAGCTACTTAAGTTATACCTTGTTAGAAAGCTACAATCTCATGCCATTTAAATATAAAAAAATTTAGCTCTCTAGCTCTTTAGGGCCTTTTAAAATTGCGATTTATATGAAGTCGTTAAAAACTGGGGTAATTTTGTAACATTTTTCGAAAAATGTCCGATATACCCGCATATATATCGGGTACTATTTATGCTAGCTACTTAAGTTATACCTTGTTAGGAAGCTACAATCTCATGCCATCCAAATATAAATTTAGCTTCCTAGCTCTTTAGGGCCTTTTAAAATTGAGATTTATATGAAGTCGTTAAAAACTGGGTAATTTTGGGACATTTTTCGAAAAATGTCCGATATACCCGCATATATATCGGGTACTGTTTATGCTAGCTACTTAAGTTATACCTTGTTAGAAAGCTACAATCTCATGCAATCCAAATATAAAAAAATTTAGCTTTCTAGCTCTTTAGGGGCCTTTAGAATTGCGATTTATATGAAGTCGTTAAAAACTGGTGTAATTTTGGGACATTTTTCGAAAAATGTCCGATATACCCGCATATATATCGGGTACTATTTATGCTAGCTACTTAAGTTATACCTTGTTAGAAAGCTACAATCTCATGCCATCCAAATATAAACAAATTTAGTTTCCTAGCTCTTTAGGGGCCTTTAGAATTGCGATTTATATGAAGTCGTTAAAACTGGGGTAATTTTGGGACATTTTTCGAAAAATGTCCGATATAAATTTAGCTTCCTAGCTCTTTAGGGCCTTTTAAAATTGCGATTTATATGAAGTCGTTAAAAACTGGGTAATTTTGGGACATTTTTCGAAAAATGTCCGATATACCCGCATATATATCGGGTACTGTTTATGCTAGCTACTTAAGTTATACCTTGTTAGAAAGCTACAATCTCATGCAATCCAAATATAAAAAAATTTAGCTTTCGAGCTCTTTAGGGGCCTTTAGAATTGCGATTTATATGAAGTCGTTAAAAACTGGGGTAATTTTGGGACATTTTTCGAAAAATGTCCGATATACCCGCATATATATCGGGTACAATTTATGCTGGCTACTTAAGTTATACCTTGTTAGAAAGCTACAATCTCATGCCATCCAAATATAAACAAATTTAGTTTCCTAGCTCTTTAGGGCCTTTAGAATTGCGATTTATATGAAGTCGTTAAAACTGGGGTAATTTTGGGACATTTTTCGAAAAATGTCCGATATACCCGCATATATATCGGGTACTATTTATGCTAGCTACTTAAGTTATACCTTGTTAGAAAGCTACAATCTCATGCCATCCAAATATAAATTTAGCTTCCTAGCTCTTTAGGGCCTTTTAAAATTGCGATTTATATGAAGTCGTTAAAAACTGGGTAATTTTGGGACATTTTTCGAAAAATGTCCGATATACCCGCATATATATCGGGTACTGTTTATGCTAGCTACTTAAGTTATACCTTGTTAGAAAGCTACAATCTCATGCAATCCAAATATAAATTTAGATTTCTAGCTCTTTAGGGGCCTTTAGAATTGCGATTTATATGAAGTCGTTAAAAACTGGGGTAATTTTGGGACATTTTTCGAAAAATGTCCGATGTACCCGCATATATACCGGGTACTATTTATGCTAGCTACTTAAGTTATACCTTGTTAGAAAGCTACAATCTCATGCAATCCAAATATAAAAAATTTAGCTTTCGAGCTCTTTAGGGGCCTTTAGAATTGCGATTTATATGAAGTCGTTAAAAACTGGGGTAATTTTGGGACATTTTTCGAAAAATGTCCGATATACCCGCATATATATCGGGTACTGTTTATGCTAGCTACTTAAGTTATACCTTGTTAGAAAGCTACAATCTCATGCCATCCAAATATAAACAAATTTAGTTTCCTAGCTCTTTAGGGCCTTTAGAATTGCGATTTATATGAAGTTGTTAAAACTGGGGTAATTTTGGGACATTTTTCGAAAAATGTCCGATATACCCGCATATATATCGGGTACTATTTATGCTAGCTACTTAACTTATACCTTGTTAGAAAGCTACAATCTCATGCCATCCAAATATAAACAAATTTAGTTTCCTAGCTCTTTAGGGGCCTTTAGAATTGCGATTTATATGAAGTCGTTAAAAACTGGGGTAATTTTGTGACATTTTTCGAAAAATGTCCGATATACCCGCATATATATCGGGTACTATTTATGCTAGCTACTTAAGTTATACCTTGTTAGAAAGCTACAATCTCATGCCATCCAAATATAAAAAACAATCACATGCAATCCAAATATAAAAAAATTTAGCTTTCTAGCTCTTTAGGGCCTTTTAAAATTGCGATTTATATGAAGTCGTTAAAAACTGGGGTAATTTTGTAACATTTTTCGAAAAATTTCCGATATACCCGCATATATATCGGGTACTATTTATGCTAGCTACTTAAGTTATACCTTGTTAGAAAGCTACAATCTCATGCCATTTAAATATAAAAAATTTAGCTTTCTAGCTCTTTAGGGCCTTTTAAAATTGCGATTTATATGAAGTCGTTAAAAACTGGGGTAATTTTGTAACATTTTTCGAAAAATGTCCGATATACCCGCATATATATCGGGTACTATTTATGCTAGCTACTTAAGTTATACCTTCTTAGAAAGCTACAGTCTCATGCCATCCAAATATAAATTTAGCTTCCTAGCTCTTTAGGGCCTTTTAAAATTGCGATTTATATGAAGTCGTTAAAAACTGGGTAATTTTGGGACATTTTTCGAAAAATGTCCGATATATATCGGGTACTATTTATGCTAGCTACTTAAGTTATACCTTGTTAGAATATGTTCAGCATTAACATCAATTGATGAAACACCCTCTAATATGTCCTAACGGACCCTTTTCTTTTCTCATACTTATCTTATTTTCTTTATACTTACTTATTCATGTACTAAAATACCCATGATTAGCTTTAAGAAATTATTTACACTCACTTAGTTTCGATCAGTTGCCTCGTCAACATCAACATAATAGACAAATATTAAACAAAAGTATATGAAAACAAGTGTAACAAAAACAATTGTAACTCATACAAAAAACAATTACAGTGAAATAAAAAACAAATACATTGTAAAACACAAAAGAAACAATTGTAACAAAAAACATTTATACATAAAACATTGAATTTAATTAAACAAAATACAAATAAAACAAAACCAAAATTGAATTAATAAATAAACAAAAAATTAACAATTAAAACCAAAAACAAACAAAAGGTGTTTTATTTAAAACTAAAAACAAACAACAAAAAGAACCTACAAAACAATAAACATATAACAACAAACATTTGGTCACTTCGAACCGTATAAAGTGTTTTAAAAGTTAAAATATAGTGAAGTGAAGTGCAGTGTTTTTTACAACAACTAAAAAATTCTAAAAACATTAAATTTTGCAAAAATATTATAGACACTCAAAATTCCTAACGGTTCAAAAATTCTTTTTGGCAACAACAAAAATAAAACAGTGCAGTGGCTGAACAAAAGAGATCCAGAGATTTAACAAAAGACCCAACAAACAACAAGAAAAACAAGAGAATCAAATTGGAAACCAGCGACTCAAAGAAAGAAGACACAACAACAACAAGTAAGTACAAACAATCAAATACTTATATTAAAGAGAAACACAAACTCTTTTGTGTGTGTATATTCGCTCTTACAATTGTTTGTCGCTGTAAATAAGAAGTAAGAAAACAAATAGGGTTACCACCCAGACTTCTTTTGGTAACTAACTGGGGAAACAAAATTAATTACTGGGGAAACAAAATACCCTCTAATTAATAATTAATATTGAAATTAATTATTCCTTTTGATAGTTCTTGTTGTAAAATCGCTAGCAGGTACTTTTTTTTGACACAATTTAACCCTTATTTTTATCGATTTAAAATTTTAACAAATAAATAAACAATGGCACTCGATAAATTTGTAAATTGTACAAATGACCTTTTGGACTTTGAGATAGATTATTCAAAAAGCGCGGCCGAGAACAATATACACTCCCTAGAAGTGCTTCGGGTCGAACTGGATTCTCTATGGTCACAAGTAAAAAGGGCATATGAAGAGTGTAGGGACACAAAAGAAGATTCTACAGAAAAACCCATAGATAAAAATAAGCTGCGCGATCGATACAAAAAAGGTCTTTCTGCATACAAAATATGCTTAGGGTCAATCAATGCGGAAATTCAAGTTCTATCAAATCCAAGCAAGGAAGAGCGGATTTCTGCGGTTAACAATCCATCACTTGAAAATAATGACATTTCTTTTGTGCGGTTACCACCTTGCGATACGGACACTTTTTATGGAGATTTTGTGACATGGCCTACTTTTCGCGACCTTTTCACCGCGTTATACATAAATAATTCAAGACTGAGTAAAATTGAAAAACTTTTCCATTTGATACAAAAGACTGAAGGAGATGCTAGAAAAATAGTTTCAAATGCCCCATTGACCAACGAAGGTTTCGACATAGCCTGGAAAAATCTTGTAGCTCAATACGAGAACAAACGGATTCAAGTCAACGAACAATTGAAAATTCTATTTGACCTTCCGAACGTTACCGAAGACTCAGGCTCATCCATTCAAAATCTACAACGAACAGTTAATGGTTGTATTCAGGCGCTAAATGCTTTAGGTGTAGAAACTGGCACATGGGACCCTTTTCTGGTTTATCTTTGCTCAACAAAGCTCCCTCGGACTCTTTTAAAAGAATTCGAAAATTCTCTTCAAGAAATTACAAAAGTTCCAACATGGGAACAATTCAACACTTTCTTGACGCATAATACAAAAACTTTAGAATCCATAGCGGCCATCACACAATCAAATACGAAGTCAAACCAGCACAGAAAAGATAATTCGAAACCATTCACTAAGCCAAAAAGAGTTCACACTTTTCAAACAAATACGACCCAAGAAAACGGGTCTAAGAATAAAAAACATTTTAATTCAAATAGGACACAGAAAAATGACTCAAATTACACATGCCAACAGTGTAAAGAGTCTCACCACTTGTGGTCTTGTCCCAAGTTTCTAGAACAAAATGTTAATGACAGAATTCACACTGTAAGAGTTACAAACTCATGTTACAATTGCCTCTCTGTTGACCACAGTGTCAGGGACTGTAAAAGTAAATACAGTTGTAGATTATGTAATCAAAGACACAACACTTTATTACATAAAGGATCAGAAACTCAATCCACAGTTCAAAATTGTGATGCGACACGTCCAAGTACAAGTTCAGCAGCACAAAACAACAACATACAGTCCACACCCAATTCAAACGTTTACATCCCAAATCTCACAACCTTGACACTACAAGAGAGCAAACTATTCAATCAATCTCCCAACGAGAGAGAAACTTTGTTATTCACTGCAATTGTACAGATTGAAACTAGAGGCGAAAGGTATCAGGCAAGAGCAATCATCGACCCTGGTTCACAATCAACCTTTATGTCGGAAAAGTTGAAAAATCGACTAAATTTACCCACCAAGCGTAATTTAGTTCACGTCACAGGTTTGAGTCAAACAGTTTCAGAGACATCAACAAAAGCCTGTTTATTCAATCTTTGCTCTAAGGTGGATTCACAGTTTAAATTAGAAGTGTGGGCACCAGTCCTGAAGACACTTCCATCTAATTTACCACCCCAGACTTTAGATTTGCATAATTTCAATGAGACTGCTAAATTAGAACTTGCAGATCCTCATTTCAATCAAAGCCGACCCATCGACATGCTTATAGCCCTGGACCTAGGCCCCTCAATATATTGCATGGACACACCGATGCGGTCTATTGGATCCCTTTTGGCACAAAAACATGTACGTGGATGACGTTTTAGCAGGTGGACACACATTAAACGATGCCATCAAATCAAGAAAAGAACTTACAACAGTTTTAAAATCAGCTGGATTGGACCTGATGAAATGGACCTCAAATGACCCACGAGTCATACAAGATTTACCGAATGAGACTTTACTACCTCTCGATTGGTTAAATTTGTCCGAAAACACCGGAACAAAAACTCTTGGAATCAAATGGAACATTTCATTTACATTCACCGCACCAGATGTCGAATTAAAGGAAAACTACACCAAAAGAGAAGTTTTATCTACAATTGCCAAATTCTTTGACCCTTGTGGATGGATAGCCCCAATAATAGTAGAAGCAAAACTAATTATGCAACAGATTTGGTTAGACAAAGTCGACTGGGATGACATACTAAAATCCTTGACTTGTCTCAAGTGGCAAAAATTCATAAAAAACTGCCCCACAATAAATACATTGAAAATTCCCCGATGGATCCAATTTAGCCCGAATTGTAATGTGGAGATTCACGGCTTCAGTGACGCTTCAGAAAAAGCGTATTCAGCTACTCTTTATGCCCGAATAGAATCAGAAAACTCAGTGTTTACATTTCTCCTGGCTTCAAAGACACGTGTAGCTCCCATTAAGCAAATATCTTTGCCTCGCTTAGAACTGTGTGGATCCGTATTATTGGCAAATCTGGCATGTGGAATTATACCGAATCTTCAAATTCAAAATGTCAACACATATTATTGGACCGACTCAACAATCGTGCTGTCCTGGTTAAAGAAACCCCCTTGCTCATGGAACACTTTCGTAGGAAATCGTGTCTCAGAAATCCTAGATAAAGTTGGAAATCAAAACTGGCAACACATCGATTCAAAGGACAATCCAGCAGATATAGCCAGCCGAGGATGTTCTCCCCAAGAATTAGGAAACCACAACCTATGGTGGTTTGGACCCTCGTGGCTAAAGTTACACAAAAATCAATGGCCAAAACAAATTAGAATGGAAGACACCAACTTAGAAGCTAAAACTGTAAAAGCATTAACAACCACAACTAGCGAAGACATATTGAATCGTTTCTCAGATCTATCACGCGCTTATCGAGTACTTGCATATGTCATGCGATTCTGGATAAATACAGGAACCAACAGAAATCATCTTCGCATATCTTCAGCAGAAATCACACGAGAAGAAATAGAATCCGTCAAAAACCGACTCATCAAATGGACTCAACAAAACCATTTTCCAGATGAGCACAAGAATTTGAAACTTAGGCAGAAAATCTCAACAAACAGCAGTCTTTTGACCCTAAATCCATTCATGGATCGTAATGGCATTATAAGAGCCAATGGTCGACTCGCTCAATCACCAGCGTTAACCTACAATGAACGCTATCCAATATTGCTGCCTCATAATTCAAAGCTATCACGACTACTAGTTGAATTTACGCATAAAATTACCCTACATGGAGGTAATCAACTTATGATTAGAGTTCTACGCACAGAATATTGGATATTCAGATTGAAACCACTGGTCAAAAGCGTAATTCACAACTGTAAAACTTGTGTTTTGTACAAAAAACACACACAAAATCAAATCATGGCTTCATTACCACCAGAACGCACAACTATATCAAGACCCTTTACTACAACCGGAGTAGACTACGCAGGACCTTTTGACATCAAAAACTTCACAGGCCGAGCGTGTCTTATCACCAAAGGGTACATTTGCATATTTGTATGCTTCGCCACAAAAGGCGTACATCTTGAAGCAGCAAGTGATTTATCAACACAATCGTTTCTAGCCGCATTTTCCCGCTTCATTGGAAGGCGTGGATGTCCCGCACATATTTACTCAGACAATGGGAAAAATTTCGTCGGAGCAGCAGAACTCATCAGAAAAGAACGTCTAGATTTCATAAAGACTCTTCAAAATCAAGTCACTCAACACTTTAGTCATCAAAACATCGACTGGAAGTTCATTCCCCCAGGAGCCCCACACATGGGCGGGCTTTGGGAAGCCGGTGTAAAATCATTCAAAACTCACCTCAAAAAAATGATACCAAACATGAAATTTACTTTTGAAGAGCTATCAACAATTCTTACTCGTATAGAATCGTGCCTAAATTCTAGACCCTTAAGTCCTGCTAGCGATGACCCAAATGACCTTAACCCATTGACCCCTGGACACTTCCTTATTGGTACTCCATTATTGACCCCAGCCGAACCTGATGTAAGCAGCGAAAATCTGACTCTCATCAACCGCTGGAAACGCCTAAAGGTCATCTACCACTCATTTTGCCAAAGATGGAAGTCCAAGTACCTAGCCGAGCTACATCGCAGATACAAATGGAAGATACAGAGGGACAACGTCAAAGTCAACGATCTGGTTGTCATCAAAAACAACAACTTGCCGCCCAACGAATGGCAAATGGGCCGAATCATCAAAATTTACCTTGGAACTGACCAGAACTGTAGAGTTGTCGACATCAAGACAAAAAATGGGGTCATCACCAGACCAATTACAAAAATTGTGGTTTTATTTACAAATTAATATACCCCTTAACTATTTACATACACTAATATTGTTCTAACATTTATATTTACAGGTATGGCATCCCAACAACCCCAAAGACCCGAACACTGGCAATTTTCATGCGGCATATGTTTAAAGGACCATCCAATTCGCACCTGCAAAAAGTTTCTAAGCTACAATCCAACCGAGCGATACGAAATCATGGTAGTCAAGAAATATTGCTTAAATTGTCTTGCTCGATCCCACAAAAATCAGAGAATATCGACACCTGGATCAGCACTAGAGCCATCATTAATCGTGCATTGACAACGTCCAGAATATCCAAATCATTTGTCACAAAGTACAAAATCAAGACATTCATGAAGTATGCTCATAATTTTGCTGTCTTTGAGATACGATCCCACAGCGACAAAAATAAGTGGTCCACCAAAGTCACAGCACTTGTAACTGATCAACTTCCACGAAAACCCTATTCTAGACCCATCACCGCTGACCCAACCGAAGATTTTCCACCAAATACACTGGCTGATATAGACCCACAATCGAACACTATCGCAGAGATCGAGATTGGCAGTGATGTGTATCCAACTATGAGACGAGACGGAGCCATTCAAACTGAAGTTGGTCAAGTCGTGGCTGAAAAGTCTGCCTTGGGGTACCTGTTCTCTGGACCGATTCAACAGCTGTGGTAAAACATCACCAAGTCATGGGGGCCGGAATGTTCAGCATTAACATCAATTGATGAAACACCCTCTAATATGTCCTAACGGACCCTTTTCTTTTCTCATACTTATCTTATTTTCTTTATACTTACTTATTCATGTACTAAAATACCCATGATTAGCTTTAAGAAATTATTTACACTCACTTAGTTTCGATCAGTTGCCTCGTCAACATCAACATAATAGACAAACATTAAACAAAAGTATATGAAAACAAGTGTAACAAAAACAAAAACAATTGTAACTCATACAAAAAACAATTACAGTGAAATAAAAAACAAATACATTGTAAAACACAAAAGAAACAATTGTAACAAAAAACATTTATACATAAAACATTGAATTTAATTAA
Source organism: Calliphora vicina (assembly GCF_958450345.1). NCBI lineage: Eukaryota > Metazoa > Arthropoda > Insecta > Diptera > Calliphoridae > Calliphora > Calliphora vicina. The sequence goes on from NW_027052670.1 coordinate 61,855, forward strand.
ACAAAATACAAATAAAACAAAACCAAAATTGAATTAATAAATAAACAAAAAATTAACAATTAAAACCAAAAACAAACAAAAGGTGTTTTATTTAAAACTAAAAACAAACAACAAAAAGAACCTACAAAACAATAAACATATAACAACAAACAGAATATATCGGGTACTATTTATGCTAGCTACTTAAGTTATACCTTGTTAGAAAGCTACAATCTCATGCCATCCAAATATAAATTTAGCTTCCTAGCTCTTTAGGGCCTTTTAAAATTGCGATTTATATGAAGTCGTTAAAAACTGGGGTAATTTTGTAAAATTTTTCGAAAAATGTCCGATATACCCGCATATATATCGGGTACTGTTTATGCTAGCTACTTAAGTTATACCTTGTTAGAAAGCTACAATCTCATGCCATTTAAATATAAAAAAATTTAGCTCTCTAGCTCTTTAGGGCCTTTTAAAATTGCGATTTATATGAAGTCGTTAAAAACTGGGGTAATTTTGTAACATTTTTCGAAAAATGTCCGATATACCCGCATATATATCGGGTACTATTTATGCTAGCTACTTAAGTTATACCTTGTTAGGAAGCTACAATCTCATGCCATCCAAATATAAATTTAGCTTCCTAGCTCTTTAGGGCCTTTTAAAATTGCGATTTATATGAAGTCGTTAAAAACTGGGTAATTTTGGGACATTTTTCGAAAAATGTCCGATATACCCGCATATATATCGGGTACTGTTTATGCTAGCTACTTAAGTTATACCTTGTTAGAAAGCTACAATCTCATGCAATCCAAATAGAGCTTTCGAGCTCTTTAGGGGCCTTTAGAATTGCGATTTATATTTTTTTTTTTTTTTTTTAACGTTTTATTGATTTATTGAATCTGTCTATTTTGACCTTACAATAAGTATTTAAATCTTATAACTAAAATTAAAACTATTTGCTCTTCAGCAAGAGAGCCATTATGGTAAACTGTCACTCATCTTAGCGGGGTGGTAGATCTGCTCTACCGAGCCTGGATCGGGTTTGGGTCTGCACAAGTTGTCTTGCAAGGGAATTGGGATGGTTTCGCAGCTTCACAATATATTTCTCACGGACTTTCTCGAACTCTTCCTTTACCAATGTCACTTCTAAGTCTCTGTGGATGTTTTCATTTCTTATGTACCATGGTGCTCCCGTCATGGTCCTAAGAATTTTAGATTGGGCCCTCTGTATAAGATCAATACTGGTGTTGCTAGCCATTCCCCATAATTGAATTCCATATGTCCAAATTGGTTTTAAAACGGTCTTATACAGGATGACTTTATATTCAAGGCTTAATTTTGATTGGTCACTGATTAACCAATGAAAGCTAGAGGCTTTTAACTTCATGTGAAGTCTCTTGGTTTCTATGTGTCGGCGCCAAGTAAGCCGTCTATCTAGATGAATACCAAGGTAGGTGACATAATCAGACTGCGGTATATTAACGTTGTTGAGTGTGACAGGTGGGCAATTTCCTCTCCTTAGAGCGAACGTAACATGTTTACTTTTCAGCTCATTTACCTTTATTCGCCAGTTTTTCAACCATGACTCCACACGTACGAGGTAATTCTGTAGTTGACTAGATGCCATGAGTGGGTTTTCGTCTGAGCTAATAATGGCGGTATCATCAGCAAATGTTGAAATTGTTAGTTTATCGCACGTAGGGAGGTCGGAGGTGTAAATCAAATATAGCGTAGGTCCTAGTACACTTCCCTGTGGAACGCCAGCTCCAATCTTGCATTCTCTCGTCACATAATCATTGTACTTAACTCTGAAAAGTCTATTCGATAAATAAGACTCCAGCAATTTATGAGTACATAGTGGTAGTAAACATTTGATTTTATGTATTAGACCCTTATGCCATACCTTGTCAAAAGCCTGAGCAACGTCTAAAAAGATGGCAGAACAATATTTCTTTAATTCAAAAGATTTTCGAATCTCTCCAGTTAAACGATTGACCTGTTCAATGGTGCCATGATGTTCACGGAAACCAAATTGGTGTACTGGGATAATGTTTCCATCATTCAAAAAAGGTATTATCTTTTCCTGGAATATTTTTTCGAATAACTTCGACAAACAAGGGAGTAGGCTAATAGGTCTATAAGAAGATGGCAGGGTTAAATCTTTACCCGGTTTAGGTATCATTATTATTTGAGAAATTTTCCAATTTTTTGGATAAATTCCTAGTTTCAAGATCGCATTAAACAATATAGATAGCACAATTATTGCCACATTTGGTAGGTTCTTAATCATTGATGGCGTTATTAAATCATATCCCGGTGATTTTTTCAAGTCTAATTTATTTTTAATTACTCTATTAACATCCTCAGGACTAATATCGAATTGGGCTGCATTAGACATTGTTGAAGCTGGCAGTTCTTCTAGTTCAAACTCATTTGCCGTGGAGTTGGGCTGAAATACTTCACTTAAATGTTCAGCAAATACTGAGGCTTTTTCTATAGCACTTCGTGCCCAGGTTCCGTCAGCTTTTCTTAAAGCGCTTTGTGCCTCTACCGGTGGCTTAATGTTCCTCGTTGCCTTCCAAAGAGAGAAATTTGTGTATTTTGTACTCGTCAAACTTTTAATATATTTTTCGTTTATGCGATCCTCCTCTAAATGAAGGGCTCTTTTCAGTTTTCGTACTGCTGCGGACAGCCTCTGCTTTGCAGCAGGTGATCTATTATGTTGCCATTCTCTTCTGAGTCTTCTCTTTTCGAGAAGAAGTCTTTCAATATCCGAACTTGAAATAGGCGTATTAGTTTTTGGAGGGATCTGGCACCTAGAGTGTTCCAGAGCCGAAACAATCAGTGACGTGAAGTCATTAACGGTCCTATCTATGTCTTCCTCACACTGTAAATTAGGATTTGTGTGGATATGACTGCTGATATATTTCCTATATTTTAGCCAATTTGTCTTAAAATACAAAGAGTCCTTAGGAAATCTTGGGGTGTTGGGTCTCTCACAATAATTAATAATTACAGGAGAGTGGTCAGAAGATAGATCATAGGATATTTCTGTGGATATTGCATTCCGAATAATATTTCTGCATATGGCGAAGTCTATTAGATCAGGAATTTTTCTAGGATCAGTTGGCCAATAAGTTGGGTGTCCAGGAGACACAAAATCTAAGCAATTTTTGCGATCAACTAGAGCTTTATACAGCTGTCTACCTCTGGGATTTACCAATCGCGAACCCCAATATGTATGTTTGGCATTGTAGTCTCCACATGCCAGAAACCGATCTCCTAGTGTTATAAAGAATTCTTCAAATTTTTCCTTGGTCATCGAAAAACGTGGTGGGCAATATATAGAGCTCAGAGTTAGGTCTCCAGCTGGGTATTCAAGGCGAATAGATGTTGCTTGCATATAATCCTTTGAAAACGCTTCTAGGGCATAGTGTCTCAATCGGTTTCTAATTATGATACCGGTACCGCCATGTGCCTTACCATCCGGATGGTTTGTGTAATAAAATGAGTATCCTGATATATTAAAGTTATATCTATTTGTAAGATGTGTCTCCGAAATTAACATCACATCGATGCTTTTATTTAACATAAAATGGGAAATTTCCGATTTGTGCTGGTTTAAACCATTTGCATTCCAGAAACATATCTTCAAAAAATTCATTTTCTTGTTAATAGAATTTGAATCATTTGGTTCTGTGCTCTCAGAAGCTCTTGTATTGTGTTTTGCATGGATGACATGAAGTTAGTCATATTTTGATTAAGAGAGGAAATATTCTCAGTAAGTGTTTGCATAAGGTTTTCCAACCCTCCCATATTTTGGGGGACTTTTGGCTTTTGATAACCCGTTTTTAAAATACTGGCGTATGAGCTGGCTCCAGCATTAATTGTAGCTCCCTGGCCATTTTCCTGTGATACTGGATGAGCCGCATTTATTTTATCATTTGAAAAATCTACTCCAGAGCTTAGTGGTCTAGATGTAGATACCGAATTTGTAGGTGTTGATTCAACTATTTCACCTCTCAACAGCTTTTGCCTCTCTCTTAATCTTTTTAGTAACTCCTTGTAGACCGGGCATCCGCGATAATTAGCGGAATGATCTCCACCGCAGTTACCACATTTCCTACTGAGACCATTCTCAACTATATCACATTGTGACGAAGAGTGCAGGCCTCCGCATGCAACACATACTGTGCGTAGGGTACAATAATTACGTGTATGTCCAAATTCCTGACAATTACTACACTGAACTGGACGATTACGCTTAAGAGGTTCCTCTATATTTACTCTACGATTCAACAAATATCTTAGAGTGTATATAGGGTGAGTTTCATTATTTTTTAATTTCCTATCATCAGGCTCTAACTCAACCCTAAACATTGGCTGAGGAACCTTGTCTCTATTAAAGATATTGACTACATTCTTTGTCTGATAGCCCAATTCTTCCAGGGCCTCCTTGATTTCGTTTGTATCTACACTGGACTCTATACCTTTTATGACCACTATCAAGCCCTTGCAACTCTTAAGTTGATATGTATAAAAGTTTTTCTTACTGTCATTTAGGTGTTGAGAAATTTTTCTATAACAATCCTCAGTGTATACAACTATTTTTGTCTCTTGCACACCTCCTTTTCTTATTGGAACAATATGAAAATTATTTTTTCCAATGAGTTCAATAAATGATTTCACTAAGCTATTAGAGCTAGTTTCACGAAGGAATATTGGTGGTGGTTTTAACGGTTTACGGATGGATTTATCATCATTTTTTTGACGATTAGAATCTTCCTCACTCAAGAGAGCAAAACGGTTACTTTTCAAGGGGTTATCAGTAATTTTTTGCTTCTTCTCAGAAGGCAGACTTTTCTGGGGACTTAAATTTCGCTTATTAATTCTTATATATCTAAGCATACCTGTTTGAACTGGAGTTTTAGTTTTACTTATCTTATTTCCAACCTTAGGTATAGCACCACTTGATGTTCCATTATCTTCCATCACGGTATTTTCAGTGTTAAATACATTAAAACTCTCACTAGGTGTTGTTAGTGGATTATCATAAGCTTGTGTATTTATCATTGTCGACTCTGTTATATCTACTGCAGTATTTGTTGTTGTACCAGAACACTTTTTATTTTCTTTTATGCTTTGTTCTAAACAAGCATTACTAGGTGATGATGTGTGTGCAATATTGTTCTCATGTATTTGTATCACGGGGGAACAAGAGCGCGCTCTCTCAATCGGTTTGGCGGTTAAATAATTTTTGTTAAAGTCTGGATCTCTTATATTTTTGTTAGCACTTCTATTTTCACCCTCCCCGTTCAAAAATATGTAGGCATTTCTACCGTTTAAACTGAGTCTACTCTCATTATGAGAGTTCATATGCTCACAGTAATTTAACGAAATTTGAAAAAAGAAAATAAACAAAGCACTTTTAAACAAATTTCTATTTTTTTTGTTATATTGTATATTTTTTTTGTTTGTTTATATTAAACACTTAGAGAAATATATTTTTTTTTTTGCGTCCAATCGCTAAATTTTTCCTTTTTATTTAAATTTTCACTGAAACCACTTAAATCGCGGAGCGAATAAAAAACACGTCTGCTTCTCATAAGAATTGCATTTTAATGCGATTTATATGAAGTCGTTAAAAACTGGGGTAATTTTGGGACATTTTTCGAAAAATGTCCGATATACCCGCATATATATCGGGTACTATTTATGCTAGCTACTTAAGTTATACGTTGTTAGAAAGCTACAATCTCATGCCATCCAAATATAAACAAATTTAGTTTCCTAGCTCTTTAGGGGCCTTTAGAATTGCGATTTATATGAAGTCGTTAAAACTGGGGTAATTTTGGGACATTTTTCGAAAAATGTCCGATATAAATTTAGCTTCCTAGCTCTTTAGGGCCTTTTAAAATTGCGATTTATATGAAGTCGTTAAAAACTGGGTAATTTTGGGACATTTTTCGAAAAATGTCCGATATACCCGCATATATATCGGGTACTGTTTATGCTAGCTACTTAAGTTATACCTTGTTAGAAAGCTACAATCTCATGCAATCCAAATATAAAAAAATTAGCTTTCGAGCTCTTTAGGGGCCTTTAGAATTGCGATTTATATGAAGTCGTTAAAAACTGGGGTAATTTTGGGACATTTTTCGAAAAATGTCCGATATACCCGCATATATATCGGGTACTATTTATGCTAGCTACTTAAGTTATACCTTGTTAGAAAGCTACAATCTCATGCCATTTAAATATAAAAAAATTTAGCTCTCTAGCTCTTTAGGGCCTTTTAAAATTGCGATTTATATGAAGTCGTTAAAAACTGGGGTAATTTTGTAACATTTTTCGAAAAATGTCCGATATACCCGCATATATATCGGGTACTATTTATGCTAGCTACTTAAGTTATACCTTGTTAGGAAGCTACAATCTCATGTCATCCAAATATAAATTTAGCTTCCTAGCTCTTTAGGGCCTTTTAAAATTGCGATTTATATGAAGTCGTTAAAAACTGGGTAATTTTGGGACATTTTTCGAAAAATGTCCGATATACCCGCATATATATCGGGTACTGTTTATGCTAGCTACTTAAGTTATACCTTGTTAGAAAGCTACAATCTCATGCAATCCAAATAGAGCTTTCGAGCTCTTTAGGGGCCTTTAGAATTGCGATTTATATGAAGTCGTTAAAAACTGGGGTAATTTTGGGACATTTTTCGAAAAATGTCCGATAACCCGCATATATATCGGGTACTATTTATGCTAGCTACTTAAGTTATACGTTGTTAGAAAGCTACAATCTCATGCCATCCAAATATAAACAAATTTAGTTTCCTAGCTCTTTAGGGGCCTTTAGAATTGCGATTTATATGAAGTCGTTAAAACTGGGGTAATTTTGGGACATTTTTCGAAAAATGTCCGATATAAATTTAGCTTCCTAGCTCTTTAGGGCCTTTTAAAATTGCGATTTATATGAAGTCGTTAAAAACTGGGTAATTTTGGGACATTTTTCGAAAAATGTCCGATATACCCGCATATATATCGGGTACTGTTTATGCTAGCTACTTAAGTTATACCTTGTTAGAAAGCTACAATCTCATCCAATCCAAATATAAAAAAATTTAGCTTTCGAGCTCTTTAGGGGCCTTTAGAATTGCGATTTATATGAAGTCGTTAAAAACTGGGGTAATTTTGGGACATTTTTCGAAAAATGTCCGATATACCCGCATATATATCGGGTACTATTTACGCTAGCTACTTAAGTTATACCTTGTTAGAAAGCTACAATCTCATGCCATCCAAATATAAACAAATTTAGTTTCCTAGCTCTTTAGGGCCTTTAGAATTGCGATTTATATGAAGTCTTTAAAACTGGGGTAATTTTGGGACATTTTTCGAAAAATGTCCGATATACCCGCATATATATCGGGTACTATTTATGCTAGCTACTTAAGTTATACCTTGTTAGAAAGCTACAATCTCATGCCATCCAAATATAAACAAATTTAGTTTCCTAGCTCTTTAGGGGCCTTTAGAATTGCGATTTATATGAAGTCGTTAAAAACTGGGGTAATTTTGGGACATTTTTCGAAAAATGTCCGATATACCCGCATATATATCGGGTACTATTTATGCTAGCTACTTAAGTTATACCTTCTTAGAAAGCTACAGTCTCATGCCATCCAAATATAAATTTAGCTTCCTAGCTCTTTAGGGCCTTTTAAAATTGCGATTTATATGAAGTCGTTCAAAACTGGGTAATTTTGGGACATTTTTCGAAAAATGTCCGATATACCCGCATATATATCGGGTACTGTTTATGCTAGCTACTTAAGTTATACCTTGTTAGAAAGCTACAATCTCATGCCATCCAAATATAAAAAACAATCACATGCAATCCAAATATAAAAAATTTTAGCTTTCTAGCTCTTTAGGGCCTTTCAAAATTGCGATTTATATGAAGTCGTTAAAAACTGGGGTAATTTTGTAACATTTTTCGAAAAATGTCCGATATACCCGCATATATATCGGGTACTATTTATGCTAGCTACTTAAGTTATACCTTGTTAGGAAGCTACAATCTCATGCCATCCAAATATAAATTTAGCTTCCTAGCTCTTTAGGGCCTTTTAAAATTGCGATTTATATGAAGTCGTTAAAAACTGGGTAATTTTGGGACATTTTTCGAAAAATGTCCGATATACCCGCATATATATCGGGTACTGTTTATGCTAGCTACTTAAGTTATACCTTGTTAGAAAGCTACAATCTCATGCAATCCAAATATAAAAAAATTTAGCTTTCGAGCTCTTTAGGGGCCTTTAGAATTGCGATTTATATGAAGTCGTTAAAAACTGGGGTAATTTTGGGACATTTTTCGAAAAATGTCCGATATACCCGCATATATATCGGGTACTATTTATGCTAGCTACTTAAGTTATACCTTGTTAGAAAGCTACAATCTCATGCCATCCAAATATAAACAAATTTAGTTTCCTAGCTCTTTAGGGTCTTTAGAATTGCGATTTATATGAAGTCGTTAAAACTGGGGTAATTTTTCGAAAAATGTCCGATATACCCGCATATATATCGGGTACTATTTATGTTAGCTGCTTAAGTTATACCTTGTTAGAAAGCTACAATCTCATGCCATCCAAATATAAACAAATTTAGTTTCCTAGCTCTTTAGGGGCCTTTAGAATTGCGATTTATATGAAGTCGTTAAAAACTGGGGTAATTTTGGGACATTTTTCGAAAAATGTCCGATATACCCGCATATATATCGGGTACTATTTATGCTAGCTACTTAAGTTATACCTTCTTAGAAAGCTACAGTCTCATGCCATCCAAATATAAATTTAGCTTCCTAGCTCTTTAGGGCCTTTTAAATTTGCGATTTATATGAAGTCGTTCAAAACTGGGTAATTTTGGGACATTTTTCGAAAAATGTCCGATATACCCGCATATATATCGGGTACTGTTTATGCTAGCTACTTAAGTTATACCTTGTTAGAAAGCTACAATCTCATGCAATCCAAATATAAAAAAATTTAGCTTTCTAGCTCTTTAGGGGCCTTTAGAATTGAGATTTATATGAAGTCGTTAAAAACTGGGGTAATTTTGTAACATTTTTCGAAAAATGTCCGATATACCCGCATATATATCGGGTACTATTTATGCTAGCTACTTAAGTTATGCCTTGTTAAGAAGCTACAATCTCATGCCATCCAAATATAAATTTAGCTTCCTAGCTCTTTAGGGCCTTTTAAAATTGCGATTTATATGAAGTCGTTAAAAACTGGGTAATTTTGGGACATTTTTCGAAAAATGTCCGATATACCCGCATATATATCGGGTACTATTTATGCTAGCTACTTAAGTTATACCTTGTTAGAAAGCTACAATCTCATGCAATCCAAATATAAATTTAGCTTCCTAGCTCTTTAGGGCCTTTTAAAATTGCGATTTATATGAAGTCGTTAAAAACTGGGGTAATTTTGTAACATTTTTCGAAAAATGTCCGATATACCCGCATATATATCGGGTACTGTTTATGCTAGCTACTTAAGTTATACCTTGTTAGAAAGCTACAATCTCATGCCATTTAAATATAAAAAAATTTAGCTCTCTAGCTCTTTAGGGCCTTTTAAAATTGCGATTTATATGAAGTCGTTAAAAACTGGGGTAATTTTGTAACATTTTTCGAAAAATGTCCGATATACCCGCATATATATCGGGTACTATTTATGCTAGCTACTTAAGTTATACCTTGTTAGGAAGCTACAATCTCATGCCATCCAAATATAAATTTAGCTTCCTAGCTCTTTAGGGCCTTTTAAAATTGCGATTTATATGAAGTCGTTAAAAACTGGGGTAATTTTGGGACATTTTTCGAAAAATGTCCGATATACCCGCATATATGTCGGGTACTGTTTATGCTAGCTACTTAAGTTATACCTTGTTAGAAAGCTACAATCTCATGCAATCCAAATATAAAAAAATTTAGCTTTCGAGCTCTTTAGGGGCCTTTAGAATTGCGATTTATATGAAGTCGTTAAAAACTGGGGTAATTTTGGGACATTTTTCGAAAAATGTCCGATATACCCGCATATATATCGGGTACTATTTATGCTAGCTACTTAAGTTATACCTTGTTAGAAAGCTACAATCTCATGCCATCCAAATATAAACAAATTTAGTTTCCTAGCTCTTTAGGGCCTTTAGAATTGCGATTTATATGAAGTCGTTAAAACTGGGGTAATTTTTCGAAAAATGTCCGATATACCCGCATATATATCGGGTACTATTTATGCTAGCTGCTTAAGTTATACCTTGTTAGAAAGCTACAATCTCATGCCATCCAAATATAAACAAATTTAGTTTCCTAGCTCTTTAGGGGCCTTTAGAATTGCGATTTATATGAAGTCGTTAAAAACTGGGGTAATTTTGGGACATTTTTCGAAAAATGTCCGATATACCCGCATATATATCGGGTACTATTTATGCTAGCTACTTAAGTTATACCTTCTTAGAAAGCTACAATCTCATGCCATCCAAATATAAATTTAGCTTCCTAGCTCTTTAGGGCCTTTTAAAATTGCGATTTATATGAAGTCGTTAAAAACTGGGTAATTTTGGGACATTTTTCGAAAAATGTCCGATATACCCGCATATATATCGGGTACTATTTATGCTAGCTACTTAAGTTATACCTTGTTAGAAAGCTACAATCTCATGCAATCCAAATATAAATTTAGCTTCCTAGCTCTTTAGGGCCTTTTAAAATTGCGATTTATATGAAGTCGTTAAAAACTGGGGTAATTTTGTAACATTTTTCGAAAAATGTCCGATATACCCGCATATATATCGGGTACTGTTTATGCTAGCTACTTAAGTTATACCTTGTTAGAAAGCTACAATCTCATGCCATTTAAATATAAAAAAATTTAGCTCTCTAGCTCTTTAGGGCCTTTTAAAATTGCGATTTATATGAAGTCGTTAAAAACTGGGGTAATTTTAGGACATTTTTCGAAAAATGTCCGATATACCCGCATATATATCGGGTACTATTTATGCTAGCTACTTAAGTTATACCTTGTTAGGAAGCTACAATCTCATGCCATCCAAATATAAATTTAGCTTCCTAGCTCTTTAGGGCCTTTTAAAATTGCGATTTATATGAAGTCGTTAAAAACTGGGGTAATTTTGGGACATTTTTCGAAAAATGTCCGATATACCCGCATATATATCGGGTACTGTTTATGCTAGCTACTTAAGTTATACCTTGTTAGAAAGCTACAATCTCATGCAATCCAAATATAAAAAAATTTAGCTTTCGAGCTCTTTAGGGGCCTTTAGAATTGCGATTTATATGAAGTCGTTAAAAACTGGGGTAATTTTGGGACATTTTTCGAAAAATGTCCGATATACCCGCATATATATCGGGTACTATTTATGCTAGCTACTTAAGTTATACCTTGTTAGAAAGCTACAATCTCATGCCATCCAAATATAAACAAATTTAGTTTCCTAGCTCTTTAGGGCCTTTAGAATTGCGATTTATATGAAGTCGTTAAAACTGGGGTAATTTTTCGAAAAATGTCCGATATACCCGCATATATATCGGGTACTATTTATGCTAGCTACTTAAGTTATACCTTGTTAGAAAGCTACAATCTCATGCCATCCAAATATAAACAAATTTAGTTTCCTAGCTCTTTAGGGCCTTTAGAATTGCGATTTATATGAAGTCGTTAAAAACTGGGGTAATTTTGGGACATTTTTCGAAAAATGTCCGATATACCCGCATATATATCGGGTACTATTTATGCTAGCTACTTAAGTTATACCTTGTTAGAAAGCTACAATCTCATGCCATCCAAATATAAATTTAGCTTCCTAGCTCTTTAGGGCCTTTTAAAATTGCGATTTATATGAAGTCGTTAAAAACTGGGGTAATTTTGTAACATTTTTCGAAAAATGTCCGATATACCCGCATATATATCGGGTACTGTTTATGCTAGCTACTTAAGTTATACCTTGTTAGAAAGCTACAATCTCATGCCATTTAAATATAAAAAAAATTAGCTCTCTAGCTCTTTAGGGCCTTTTAAAATTGCGATTTATATGAAGTCGTTAAAACTGGGGTAATTTTTCGAAAAATGTCCGATATACCCGCATATATATCGGGTACTATTTATGCTAGCTGCTTAAGTTATACCTTGTTAGAAAGCTACAATCTCATGCCATCCAAATATAAACAAATTTAGTTTCCTAGCTCTTTAGGGGCCTTTAGAATTGCGATTTATATGAAGTCGTTAAAAACTGGGGTAATTTTGGGACATTTTTCGAAAAATGTCCGATATACCCGCATATATATCGGGTACTATTTATGCTAGCTACTTAAGTTATACCTTCTTAGAAAGCTACAGTCTCATGCCATCCAAATATAAATTTAGCTTCCTAGCTCTTTAGGGCCTTTTAAAATTGCGATTTATATGAAGTCGTTAAAAACTGGGGTAATTTTGTAACATTTTTCGAAAAATGTCCGATATACCCGCATATATATCGGGTACTATTTATGCTAGCTACTTAAGTTATACCTTGTTAGAAAGCTACAATCTCATGCCATCCAAATATAAATTTAGCTTCCTAGCTCTTTAGGGCCTTTTAAAATTGCGATTTATATGAAGTCGTTAAAAACTGGGTAATTTTGGGACATTTTTCGAAAAATGTCCGATATACCCGCATATATATCGGGTACTATTTATGCTAGCTACTTAAGTTATACCTTGTTAGAAAGCTACAATCTCATGCAATCCAAATATAAATTTAGCTTCCTAGCTCTTTAGGGCCTTTTAAAATTGCGATTTATATGAAGTCGTTAAAAACTGGGGTAATTTTGTAACATTTTTCGAAAAATGTCCGATATACCCGCATATATATCGGGTACTGTTTATGCTAGCTACTTAAGTTATACCTTGTTAGAAAGCTACAATCTCATGCCATTTAAATATAAAAAAATTTAGCTCTCTAGCTCTTTAGGGCCTTCTAAAATTGCGATTTATATGAAGTCGTTAAAAACTGGGGTAATTTTGTAACATTTTTCGAAAAATGTCCGATATACCCGCATATATATCGGGTACTATTTATGCTAGCTACTTAAGTTATACCTTGTTAGGAAGCTACAATCTCATGCCATCCAAATATAAATTTAGCTTCCTAGCTCTTTAGGGCCTTTTAAAATTGCGATTTATATGAAGTCGTTAAAAACTGGGTAATTTTGGGACATTTTTCGAAAAATGTCCGATATACCCGCATATATATCGGGTACTATTTATGCTAGCTACTTAAGTTATACCTTGTTAGAAAGCTACAATCTCATGCAATCCAAATATAAATTTAGCTTCCTAGCTCTTTAGGGCCTTTTAAAATTGCGATTTATATGAAGTCGTTAAAAACTGGGGTAATTTTGTAACATTTTTCGAAAAATGTCCGATATACCCGCATATATATCGGGTACTGTTTATGCTAGCTACTTAAGTTATAACTTGTTAGAAAGCTACAATCTCATGCCATTTAAATATAAAAAAATTTAGCTCTCTAGCTCTTTAGGGCCTTTTAAAATTGCGATTTATATGAAGTCGTTAAAAACTGGGGTAATTTTGTAACATTTTTCGAAAAATGTCCGATATACCCGCATATATATCGGGTACTATTTATGCTAGCTACTTAAGTTATACCTTGTTAGGAAGCTACAATCTCATGCCATCCAAATATAAATTTAGCTTCCTAGCTCTTTAGGGCCTTTTAAAATTGCGATTTATATGAAGTCGTTAAAAACTGGGGTAATTTTGGGACATTTTTCGAAAAATGTCCGATATACCCGCATGTATATCGGGTACTGTTTATGCTAGCTACTTAAGTTATACCTTGTTAGAAAGCTACAATCTCATGCAATCCAAATATAAATTTAGCTTCCTAGCTCTTTAGGGCCTTTTAAAATTGCGATTTATATGAAGTCGTTAAAAACTGGGGTAATTTTGTAACATTTTTCGAAAAATGTCCGATATACCCGCATATATATCGGGTACTGTTTATGCTAGCTACTTAAGTTATACCTTGTTAGAAAGCTACAATCTCATGCCATTTAAATATAAAAAAATTTAGCTCTCTAGCTCTTTAGGGCCTTTTAAAATTGCGATTTATATGAAGTCGTTAAAAACTGGGGTAATTTTGTAACATTTTTCGAAAAATGTCCGATATACCCGCATATATATCGGGTACTATTTATGCTAGCTACTTAAGTTATACCTTGTTAGGAAGCTACAATCTCATGCCATCCAAATATAAATTTAGCTTCCTAGCTCTTTAGGGCCTTTTAAAATTGCGATTTATATGAAGTCGTTAAAAACTGGGGTAATTTTGGGACATTTTTCGAAAAATGTCCGATATACCCGCATGTATATCGGGTACTGTTTATGCTAGCTACTTAAGTTATACCTTGTTAGAAAGCTACAATCTCATGCAATCCAAATATAAAAAAATTTAGCTTTCGAGCTCTTTAGGGGCCTTTAGAATTGCGATTTATATGAAGTCGTTAAAAACTGGGGTAATTTTGGGACATTTTTCGAAAAATGTCCGATATACCCGCATATATATCGGGTACTATTTATGCTAGCTACTTAAGTTATACCTTGTTAGAAAGCTACAATCTCATGCCATCCAAATATAAACAAATTTAGTTTCCTAGCTCTTTAGGGCCTTTAGAATTGCGATTTATATGAAGTCGTTAAAACTGGGGTAATTTTTCGAAAAATGTCCGATATACCCGCATATATATCGGGTACTATTTATGCCAGCTGCTTAAGTTATACCTTGTTAGAAAGCTACAATCTCATGCCATCCAAATATAAACAAATTTAGTTTCCTAGCTCTTTAGGGGCCTTTAGAATTGCGATTTATATGAAGTCGTTAAAAACTGGGGTAATTTTGGGACATTTTTCGAAAAATGTCCGATATACCCGCATATATATCGGGTACTATTTATGCTAGCTACTTAAGTTATACCTTCTTAGAAAGCTACAGTCTCATGCCATCCAAATATAAATTTAGCTTCCTAGCTCTTTAGGGCCTTTTAAAATTGCGATTTATATGAAGTCGTTCAAAACTGGGTAATTTTGGGACATTTTTCGAAAAATGTCCGATATACCCGCATATATATCGGGTACTGTTTATGCTAGCTACTTAAGTTATACCTTGTTAGAAAGCTACAATCTCATGCAATCCAAATATAAAAAAATTTAGCTTTCTAGCTCTTTAGGGGCCTTTAGAATTGAGATTTATATGAAGTCGTTAAAAACTGGGGTAATTTTGTAACATTTTTCGAAAAATGTCCGATATACCCGCATATATATCGGGTACTATTTATGCTAGCTACTTAAGTTATACCTTGTTAGGAAGCTACAATCTCATGCCATCCAAATATAAATTTAGCTTCCTAGCTCTTTAGGGCCTTTTAAAATTGCGATTTATATGAAGTCGTTAAAAACTGGGGTAATTTTGTAACATTTTTCGAAAAATGTCCGATATACCCGCATATATATCGGGTACTATTTATGCTAGCTACTTAAGTTATACCTTGTTAGGAAGCTACAATCTCATGCCATCCAAATATAAATTTAGCTTCCTAGCTCTTTAGGGCCTTTTAAAATTGCGATTTATATGAAGTCGTTAAAAACTGGGGTAATTTTGGGACATTTTTCGAAAAATGTCCGATATACCCGCATATATATCGGGTACTGTTTATGCTAGCTACTTAAGTTATACCTTGTTAGAAAGCTACAATCTCATGCAATCCAAATATAAAAAAATTTAGCTTTCGAGCTCTTTAGGGGCCTTTAGAATTGCGATTTATATGAAGTCGTTAAAAACTGGGGTAATTTTGGGACATTTTTCGAAAAATGTCCGATATACCCGCATATATATCGGGTACTATTTATGCTAGCTACTTAAGTTATACCTTGTTAGAAAGCTACAATCTCATGCCATCCAAATATAAACAAATTTAGTTTCCTAGCTCTTTAGGGCCTTTAGAATTGCGATTTATATGAAGTCGTTAAAACTGGGGTAATTTTTCGAAAAATGTCCGATATACCCGCATATATATCGGGTACTATTTATGCCAGCTGCTTAAGTTATACCTTGTTAGAAAGCTACAATCTCATGCCATCCAAATATAAACAAATTTAGTTTCCTAGCTCTTTAGGAGCCTTTAGAATTGCGATTTATATGAAGTCGTTAAAAACTGGGGTAATTTTGGGACATTTTTCGAAAAATGTCCGATATACCCGCATATATATCGGGTACTATTTATGCTAGCTACTTAAGTTATACCTTCTTAGAAAGCTACAGTCTCATGCCATCCAAATATAAATTTAGCTTCCTAGCTCTTTAGGGCCTTTTAAAATTGCGATTTATATGAAGTCGTTCAAAACTGGGTAATTTTGGGACATTTTTCGAAAAATGTCCGATATACCCGCATATATATCGGGTACTGTTTATGCTAGCTACTTAAGTTATACCTTGTTAGAAAGCTACAATCTCATGCAATCCAAATATAAAAAAATTTAGCTTTCTAGCTCTTTAGGGGCCTTTAGAATTGAGATTTATATGAAGTCGTTAAAAACTGGGGTAATTTTGTAACATTTTTCGAAAAATGTCCGATATACCCGCATATATATCGGGTACTATTTATGCTAGCTACTTAAGTTATACCTTGTTAGGAAGCTACAATCTCATGCCATCCAAATATAAATTTAGCTTCCTAGCTCTTTAGGGCCTTTTAAAATTGCGATTTATATGAAGTCGTTAAAAACTGGGTAATTTTGGGACATTTTTCGAAAAATGTCCGATATACCCGCATATATATCGGGTACTGTTTATGCTAGCTACTTAAGTTATACCTTGTTAGAAAGCTACAATCTCATGCAATCCAAATATAAAAAAATTTAGCTTTCGAGCTCTTTAGGGGCCTTTAGAATTGCGATTTATATGAAGTCGTTAAAAACTGGGGTAATTTTGGGACATTTTTCGAAAAATGTCCGATATACCCGCATATATATCGGGTACTATTTATGTTAGCTACTTAAGTAATACCTTGTTAGAAAGCTACAATCTCATGCCATCCAAATATAAACAAATTTAGTTTCCTAGCTCTTTAGGGCCTTTAGAATTGCGATTTATATGAAGTCGTTAAAACTGGGGTAATTTTGGGACATTTTTCGAAAAATGTCCGATATACCCGCATATATATCGGGTACTATTTATGCTATCTGCTTAAGTTATACCTTGTTAGAAAGCTACAATCTCATGCCATCCAAATATAAACAAATTTAGTTTCCTAGCTCTTTAGGGGCCTTTAGAATTGCGATTTATATGAAGTCGTTAAAAACTGGGGTAATTTTGGGACATTTTTCGAAAAATGTCCGATATACCCGCATATATATCGGGTACTATTTATGCTAGCTACTTAAGTTATACCTTCTTAGAAAGCTACAGTCTCATGCCATCCAAATATAAATTTAGCTTCCTAGCTCTTTAGGGCCTTTTAAAATTGCGATTTATATGAAGTCGTTCAAAACTGGGTAATTTTGGGACATTTTTTGAAAAATGTCCGATATACCCGCATATATATCGGGTACTGTTTATGCTAGCTACTTAAGTTATACCTTGTTAGAAAGCTACAATCTCATGCAATCCAAATATAAAAAAATTTAGCTTTCTAGCTCTTTAGGGGCCTTTAGAATTGAGATTTATATGAAGTCGTTAAAAACTGGGGTAATTTTGGGACATTTTTCGAAAAATGTCCGATATACCCGCATATATATCGGGTACTGTTTATGCTAGCTACTTAAGTTATACCTTGTTAGAAAGCTACAATCTCATGCCATCCAAATATAAAAAACAATCACATGCAATCCAAATATAAAAAAATTTTAGCTTTCTAGCTCTTTAGGGGCCTTTACAAATGCGATTTATATGAAGTCGTTAAAAACTGGGGTAATTTTGGGACATTTTTCGAAAAATGTCCGATATACCCGCATATATATAGGGTACTATTTATGTTAGCTACTTAAGTTATACCTTGTTAGAAAGCTACAATCTCATGCCATCCAAATATAAACAAATTTAGTTTCCTAGCTCTTTAGGGCCTTTAGAATTGCGATTTATATGAAGTCGTTAAAACTGGGGTAATTTTGGGACATTTTTCGAAAAATGTCCGATATACCCGCATATATATCGGGTACTATTTATGCTAGCTACTTAAGTTATACCTTGTTAGAAAGCTACAATCTCATGCAATCCAAATATAAAAAATTAGCTTCCTAGCACTTTAGGGGCCTTTAGAATTGCGATTTATATGAAGTGGTTAAAAACTGGGTAATTTTGGGACATTTTTCGAAAAATGTCCGATATACCCGCATATATATCGGGTACTGTTTATGCTAGCTACTTAAGTTATACCTTGTTAGAAAGCTACAATCTCATGCCATCTAAATATAAAAAAATTAAGCTTCCTAGCTCTTTAGGGCCTTTTAAAATTGCGATTTATATGAAGTCGTTAAAAACTGGGGTAATTTTGTAACATTTTTCGAAAAATGTCCGATATACCCGCATATATATCGGGTACTATTTATGCTAGCTACTTAAGTTATACCTTGTTAGAAAGCTACAATCTCATGCCATCCAAATATAAATTTAGCTTCCTAGCGCTTTAGGGCCTTTTAAAATTGCGATTTATATGAAGTCGTTAAAAACTGGGTAATTTTGGGACATTTTTCGAAAAATGTCCGATATACCCCCATATATATCGGGTACTGTTTATGCTAGCTACTTAAGTTATACCTTGTTAGAAAGCTACAATCTCATGCCATCCAAATATAAACAAATTTAGTTTCCTAGCTCTTTAGGGGCCTTTAGAATTGCGATTTATATGAAGTCGTTAAAAACTGGGGTAATTTTGGGACATTTTTCGAAAAATGTCCGATATACCCGCATATATATCGGGTACTATTTATGCTAGCTACTTAAGTTATACCTTCTTAGAAGCTACAGTCTCATGCCATCCAAATATAAATTTAGCTTCCTAGCTCTTTAGGGCCTTTAGAATTGCGATTTATATGAAGTCGTTCAAAACTGGGTAATTTTGGGACATTTTTCGAAAAATGTCCGATATACCCGCATATATATCGGGTACTGTTTATGCTAGCTACTTAAGTTATACCTTGTTAGAAAGCTACAATCTCATTCAATCCAAATATAAAAAAATTTAGCTTTCTAGCTCTTTAGGGGCCTTTAGAATTGAGATTTATATGAAGTCGTTAAAAACTGGGGTAATTTTGGGACATTTTTCGAAAAATGTCCGATATACCCGCATATATATCGGGTACTGTTTATGCTAGCTACTTAAGTTATACCTTGTTAGAAAGCTACAATCTCATGCCATCCAAATATAAAAAACAATCACATGCAATCCAAATATAAAAAATTTTAGCTTTCTAGCTCTTTAGGGCCTTTTAAAATTGCGATTTATATGAAGTCGTTAAAAACTGGGGTAATTTTGTAACATTTTTCGAAAAATGTCCGATATACCCGCATATATATCGGGTACTATTTATGCTAGCTACTTAAGTTATACCTTGTAGAAAGCTACAATCTCATGCCATTTAAATATAAAAAAATTTAGCTTTCTAGCTCTTTAGGGCCTTTTAAAATTGCGATTTATATGAAGTCGTTAAAAACTGGGGTAATTTTGTAACATTTTTCGAAAAATGTCCGATATACCCGCATATATATCGGGTACTATTTATGCTAGCTACTTAAGTTATACCTTCTTAGAAAGCTACAGTCTCATGCCATCCAAATATAAATTTAGCTTCCTAGCTCTTTAGGGCCTTTTAAAATTGCGATTTATATGAAATGGTTAAAAACTGGGTAATTTTGGGACATTTTTCGAAAAATGTCCGATATACCCGCATATATATCGGGTACTGTTTATGCTAGCTACTTAAGTTATACCTTGTTAGAAAGCTACAATCTCATGCAATCCAATATAAAAAAATTTAGCTTTCTAGCTCTTTAGGGGCCTTTACAATTGCGATTTATATGAAGTTGTTAAAAACTGGGGTAATTTTGGGACATTTTTCGAAAAATGTCCGATATACCCGCATATATATAGGGTACTATTTATGCTATCTGCTTAAGTTATACCTTGTTAGAAAGCTACAATATCATGCCATCCAAATATAAACAAATTTAGTTTCCTAGCTCTTTAGGGGCCTTTAGAATTGCGATTTATATGAAGTCGTTAAAAACTGGGGTAATTTTGGGACATTTTTCGAAAAATGTCCGATATACCCGCATATATATCGGGTACTATTTATGCTAGCTACTTAAGTTATACCTTCTTAGAAAGCTACAGTCTCATGCCATCCAAATATAAATTTAGCTTCCTAGCTCTTTAGGGCCTTTTAAAATTGCGATTTATATGAAGTCGTTCAAAACTGGGTAATTTTGGGACATTTTTTGAAAAATGTCCGATATACCCGCATATATATCGGGTACTGTTTATGCTAGCTACTTAAGTTATACCTTGTTAGAAAGCTACAATCTCATGCAATCCAAATATAAAAAAATTTAGCTTTCTAGCTCTTTAGGGGCCTTTAGAATTGAGATTTATATGAAGTCGTTAAAAACTGGGGTAATTTTGGGACATTTTTCGAAAAATGTCCGATATACCCGCATATATATCGGGTACTGTTTATGCTAGCTACTTAAGTTATACCTTGTTAGAAAGCTACAATCTCATGCCATCCAAATATAAAAAACAATCACATGCAATCCAAATATAAAAAAATTTTAGCTTTCTAGCTCTTTAGGGGCCTTTACAAATGCGATTTATATGAAGTCGTTAAAAACTGGGGTAATTTTGGGACATTTTTCGAAAAATGTCCGATATACCCGCATATATATAGGGTACTATTTATGCTAGCTACTTAAGTTATCCCTTGTTAGAAAGCTACAATCTCATGCCATCCAAATATAAACAAATTTAGTTTCCTAGCTCTTTAGGGCCTTTAGAATTGCGATTTATATGAAGTCGTTAAAAACTGGGGTAATTTTGGGACATTTTTCGAAAAATGTCCGATATACCCGCATATATATCGGGTACTATTTATGCTAGCTACTTAAGTTATACCTTGTTAGAAAGCTACAATCTCATGCAATCCAAATATAAAAAATTAGCTTCCTAGCACTTTAGGGGCCTTTAGAATTGCGATTTATATGAAGTGGTTAAAAACTGGGTAATTTTGGGACATTTTTCGAAAAATGTCCGATATACCCGCATATATATCGGGTACTGTTTATGCTAGCTACTTAAGTTATACCTTGTTAGAAAGCTACAATCTCATGCCATCTAAATATAAAAAAATTAAGCTTCCTAGCTCTTTAGGGCCTTTTAAATTGCGATTTATATGAAGTCGTTAAAAACTGGGGTAATTTTGTAACATTTTTCGAAAAATGTCCGATATACCCGCATATATATCGGGTACTATTTATGCTAGCTACTTAAGTTATACCTTTCTTAGAAAGCTACAGTCTCATGCCATCCAAATATAAATTTAGCTTCCTAGCTCTTTAGGGCCTTTTAAAATTGCGATTTATATGAAGTCGTTCAAAACTGGGTAATTTTGGGACATTTTTTGAAAAATGTCCGATATACCCGCATATATATCGGGTACTGTTTATGCTAGCTACTTAAGTTATACCTTGTTAGAAAAGCTACAATCTCATGCAATCCAAATATAAAAAAATTTAGCTTTCTAGCTCTTTAGGGGCCTTTAGAATTGAGATTTATATGAAGTCGTTAAAACTGGGGTAATTTTGGGACATTTTTCGAAAAATGTCCGATATACCCGCATATATATCGGGTACTGTTTATGCTAGCTACTTAAGTTATACCTTGTTAGAAAGCTACAATCTCATGCCATCCAAATATAAAAAACAATCACATGCAATCCAAATATAAAAAAATTTTAGCTTTCTAGCTCTTTAGGGGCCTTTACAAATGCGATTTATATGAAGTCGTTAAAAACTGGGTAATTTTGGGACATTTTTCGAAAAATGTCCGATATACCCGCATATATATAGGGTACTATTTATGCTAGCTACTTAAGTTATCCCTTGTTAGAAAGCTACAATCTCATGCCATCCAAATATAAACAAATTTAGTTTCCTAGCTCTTTAGGGGCCTTTAGAATTGCGATTTATATGAAGTCGTTAAAAACTGGGGTAATTTTGGGACATTTTTCGAAAAATGTCCGATATACCCGCATATATATCGGGTACTATTTATGCTAGCTACTTAAGTTATACCTTGTTAGAAAGCTACAATCTCATGCAATCCAAATATAAAAAATTAGCTTCCTAGCACTTTAGGGGCCTTTAGAATTGCGATTTATATGAAGTGGTTAAAAACTGGGTAATTTTGGGACATTTTTCGAAAAATGTCCGATATACCCGCATATATATCGGGTACTGTTTATGCTAGCTACTTAAGTTATACCTTGTTAGAAAGCTACAATCTCATGCCATCTAAATATAAAAAAATTAAGCTTCCTAGCTCTTTAGGGCCTTTTAAAATTGCGATTTATATGAAGTCGTTAAAAACTGGGGTAATTTTGTAACATTTTTCGAAAAATGTCCGATATACCCGCATATATATCGGGTACTATTTATGCTAGCTACTTAAGTTATACCTTGTTAGAAAGCTACAATCTCATGCCATCCAAATATAAATTTAGCTTCCTAGCGCTTTAGGGCCTTTTAAAATTGCGATTTATATGAAGTCGTTCAAAACTGGGTAATTTTGGGACATTTTTTGAAAAATGTCCGATATACCCGCATATATATCGGGTACTGTTTATGCTAGCTACTTAAGTTATACCTTGTTAGAAAGCTACAATCTCATGCAATCCAAATATAAAAAAATTTAGCTTTCTAGCTCTTTAGGGGCCTTTAGAATTGAGATTTATATGAAGTCGTTAAAAACTGGGGTAATTTTGGGACATTTTTCGAAAAATGTCCGATATACCCGCATATATATCGGGTACTGTTTATGCTAGCTACTTAAGTTATACCTTGTTAGAAAGCTACAATCTCATGCCATCCAAATATAAAAAACAATCACATGCAATCCAAATATAAAAAAATTTTAGCTTTCTAGCTCTTTAGGGGCCTTTACAAATGCGATTTATATGAAGTCGTTAAAAACTGGGGTAATTTTGGGACATTTTTCGAAAAATGTCCGATATACCCGCATATATATAGGGTACTATTTATGCTAGCTACTTAAGTTATCCCTTGTTAGAAAGCTACAATCTCATGCCATCCAAATATAAACAAATTTAGTTTCCTAGCTCTTTAGGGGCCTTTAGAATTGCGATTTATATGAAGTCGTTAAAAACTGGGGTAATTTTGGGACATTTTTCGAAAAATGTCCGATATACCCGCATATATATCGGGTACTATTTATGCTAGCTACTTAAGTTATACCTTGTTAGAAAGCTACAATCTCATGCAATCCAAATATAAAAAATTAGCTTCCTAGCACTTTAGGGGCCTTTAGAATTGCGATTTATATGAAGTGGTTAAAAACTGGGTAATTTTGGGACATTTTTCGAAAAATGTCCGATATACCCGCATATATATCGGGTACTGTTTATGCTAGCTACTTAAGTTATACCTTGTTAGAAAGCTACAATCTCATGCCATCTAAATATAAAAAAATTAAGCTTCCTAGCTCTTTAGGGCCTTTTAAAATTGCGATTTATATGAAGTCGTTAAAAACTGGGGTAATTTTGTAACATTTTTCGAAAAATGTCCGATATACCCGCATATATATCGGGTACTATTTATGCTAGCTACTTAAGTTATACCTTGTTAGAAAGCTACAATCTCATGCCATCCAAATATAAATTTAGCTTCCTAGCGCTTTAGGGCCTTTTAAAATTGCGATTTATATGAAGTCGTTAAAAACTGGGTAATTTTGGGACATTTTTCGAAAAATGTCCGATATACCCGCATATATATCGGGTACTGTTTATGCTAGCTACTTAAGTTATACCTTGTTAGAAAGCTACAATCTCATGCCATCCAAATATAAACAAATTTAGTTTCCTAGCTCTTTAGGGGCCTTTAGAATTGCGATTTATATGAAGTCGTTAAAAACTGGGGTAATTTTGGGACATTTTTCGAAAAATGTCCGATATACCCGCATATATATCGGGTACTATTTATGCTAGCTACTTAAGTTATACCTTCTTAGAAAGCTACAGTCTCATGCCATCCAAATATAAATTTAGCTTCCTAGCTCTTTAGGGCCTTTAGAATTGCGATTTATATGAAGTCGTTCAAAACTGGGTAATTTTGGGACATTTTTCGAAAAATGTCCGATATACCCGCATATATATCGGGTACTGTTTATGCTAGCTACTTAAGTTATACCTTGTTAGAAAGCTACAATCTCATTCAATCCAAATATAAAAAAATTTAGCTTTCTAGCTCTTTAGGGGCCTTTAGAATTGAGATTTATATGAAGTCGTTAAAAACTGGGGTAATTTTGGGACATTTTTCGAAAAATGTCCGATATACCCGCATATATATCGGGTACTGTTTATGCTAGCTACTTAAGTTATACCTTGTTAGAAAGCTACAATCTCATGCCATCCAAATATAAAAAACAATCACATGCAATCCAAATATAAAAAATTTTAGCTTTCTAGCTCTTTAGGGCCTTTTAAAATTGCGATTTATATGAAGTCGTTAAAAACTGGGGTAATTTTGTAACATTTTTCGAAAAATGTCCGATATACCCGCATATATATCGGGTACTATTTATGCTAGCTACTTAAGTTATACCTTGTTAGAAAGCTACAATCTCATGCCATTTAAATATAAAAAAATTTAGCTTTCTAGCTCTTTAGGGCCTTTTAAAATTGCGATTTATATGAAGTCGTTAAAAACTGGGGTAATTTTGTAACATTTTTCGAAAAATGTCCGATATACCCGCATATATATCGGGTACTATTTATGCTAGCTACTTAAGTTATACCTTCTTAGAAAGCTACAGTCTCATGCCATCCAAATATAAATTTAGCTTCCTAGCTCTTTAGGGCCTTTTAAAATTGCGATTTATATGAAGTGGTTAAAAACTGGGTAATTTTGGGACATTTTTCGAAAAATGTCCGATATACCCGCATATATATCGGGTACTGTTTGTGCTAGCTACTTAAGTTATACCTTGTTAGAAAGCTACAATCTCATGCAATCCAAATATAAAAAAATTTAGCTTTCTAGCTCTTTAGGGGCCTTTACAATTGCGATTTATATGAAGTTGTTAAAAACTGGGGTAATTTTGGGACATTTTTCGAAAAATGTCCGATATACCCGCATATATATAGGGTACTATTTATGCTAGCTACTTAAGTTATCCCTTGTTAGAAAGCTACAATCTCATGCCATCCAAATATAAACAAATTTAGTTTCCTAGCTCTTTAGGGGCCTTTAGAATTGCGATTTATATGAAGTCGTTAAAAACTGGGGTAATTTTGGGACATTTTTCGAAAAATGTCCGATATACCCGCATATATATCGGGTACTATTTATGCTAGCTACTTAAGTTATACCTTCTTAGAAAGCTACAGTCTCATGCCATCCAAATATAAATTTAGCTTCCTAGCTCTTTAGGGCCTTTTAAAATTGCGATTTATATGAAGTCGTTCAAAACTGGGTAATTTTGGGACATTTTTTGAAAAATGTCCGATATACCCGCATATATATCGGGTACTGTTTATGCTAGCTACTTAAGTTATACCTTGTTAGAAAGCTACAATCTCATGCAATCCAAATATAAAAAAATTTAGCTTTCTAGCTCTTTAGGGGCCTTTAGAATTGAGATTTATATGAAGTCGTTAAAAACTGGGGTAATTTTGGGACATTTTTCGAAAAATGTCCGATATACCCGCATATATATCGGGTACTGTTTATGCTAGCTACTTAAGTTATACCTTGTTAGAAAGCTACAATCTCATGCCATCCAAATATAAAAAACAATCACATGCAATCCAAATATAAAAAAATTTTAGCTTTCTAGCTCTTTAGGGGCCTTTACAAATGCGATTTATATGAAGTCGTTAAAAACTGGGGTAATTTTGGGACATTTTTCGAAAAATGTCCGATATACCCGCATATATATCGGGTACTATTTATGTTAGCTACTTAAGTTATACCTTGTTAGAAAGCTACAATCTCATGCCATCCAAATATAAACAAATTTAGTTTCCTAGCTCTTTAGGGCCTTTAGAATTGCGATTTATATGAAGTCGTTAAAACTGGGGTAATTTTGGGACATTTTTCGAAAAATGTCCGATATACCCGCATATATATCGGGTACTATTTATGCTAGCTACTTAAGTTATACCTTGTTAGAAAGCTACAATCTCATGCAATCCAAATATAAAAAATTAGCTTCCTAGCACTTTAGGGGCCTTTAGAATTGCGATTTATATGAAGTGGTTAAAAACTGGGTAATTTTGGGACATTTTTCGAAAAATGTCCGATATACCCGCATATATATCGGGTACTGTTTATGCTAGCTACTTAAGTTATACCTTGTTAGAAAGCTACAATCTCATGCCATCTAAATATAAAAAAATTAAGCTTCCTAGCTCTTTAGGGCCTTTTAAAATTGCGATTTATATGAAGTCGTTAAAAACTGGGGTAATTTTGTAACATTTTTCGAAAAATGTCCGATATACCCGCATATATATCGGGTACTATTTATGCTAGCTACTTAAGTTATACCTTGTTAGAAAGCTACAATCTCATGCCATCCAAATATAAATTTAGCTTCCTAGCGCTTTAGGGCCTTTTAAAATTGCGATTTATATGAAGTCGTTAAAAACTGGGTAATTTTGGGACATTTTTCGAAAAATGTCCGATATACCCCCATATATATCGGGTACTGTTTATGCTAGCTACTTAAGTTATACCTTGTTAGAAAGCTACAATCTCATGCCATCCAAATATAAACAAATTTAGTTTCCTAGCTCTTTAGGGGCCTTTAGAATTGCGATTTATATGAAGTCGTTAAAAACTGGGGTAATTTTGGGACATTTTTCGAAAAATGTCCGATATACCCGCATATATATCGGGTACTATTTATGCTAGCTACTTAAGTTATACCTTCTTAGAAAGCTACAGTCTCATGCCATCCAAATATAAATTTAGCTTCCTAGCTCTTTAGGGCCTTTAGAATTGCGATTTATATGAAGTCGTTCAAAACTGGGTAATTTTGGGACATTTTTCGAAAAATGTCCGATATACCCGCATATATATCGGGTACTGTTTATGCTAGCTACTTAAGTTACACCTTGTTAGAAAGCTACAATCTCATTCAATCCAAATATAAAAAAATTTAGCTTTCTAGCTCTTTAGGGGCCTTTAGAATTGAGATTTATATGAAGTCGTTAAAAACTGGGGTAATTTTGGGACATTTTTCGAAAAATGTCCGATATACCCGCATATATATCGGGTACTGTTTATGCTAGCTACTTAAGTTATACCTTGTTAGAAAGCTACAATCTCATGCCATCCAAATATAAAAAACAATCACATGCAATCCAAATATAAAAAATTTTAGCTTTCTAGCTCTTTAGGGCCTTTTAAAATTGCGATTTATATGAAGTCGTTAAAAACTGGGGTAATTTTGTAACATTTTTCGAAAAATGTCCGATATACCCGCATATATATCGGGTACTATTTATGCTAGCTACTTAAGTTATACCTTGTTAGAAAGCTACAATCTCATGCCATTTAAATATAAAAAAATTTAGCTTTCTAGCTCTTTAGGGCCTTTTAAAATTGCGATTTATATGAAGTCGTTAAAAACTGGGGTAATTTTGTAACATTTTTCGAAAAATGTCCGATATACCCGCATATATATCGGGTACTATTTATGCTAGCTACTTAAGTTATACCTTCATAGAAAGCTACAGTCTCATGCCATCCAAATATAAATTTAGCTTCCTAGCTCTTTAGGGCCTTTTAAAATTGCGATTTATATGAAATGGTTAAAAACTGGGTAATTTTGGGACATTTTTCGAAAAATGTCCGATATACCCGCATATATATCGGGTACTGTTTATGCTAGCTACTTAAGTTATACCTTGTTAGAAAGCTACAATCTCATGCAATCCAAATATAAAAAAATTTAGCTTTCTAGCTCTTTAGGGGCCTTTACAATTGCGATTTATATGAAGTTGTTAAAAACTGGGGTAATTTTGGGACATTTTTCGAAAAATGTCCGATATACCCGCATATATATAGGGTACTATTTATGCTATCTGCTTAAGTTATACCTTGTTAGAAAGCTACAATCTCATGCCATCCAAATATAAACAAATTTAGTTTCCTAGCTCTTTAGGGGCCTTTAGAATTGCGATTTATATGAAGTCGTTAAAAACTGGGGTAATTTTGGGACATTTTTCGAAAAATGTCCGATATACCCGCATATATATCGGGTACTATTTATGCTAGCTACTTAAGTTATACCTTCTTAGAAAGCTACAGTCTCATGCCATCCAAATATAAATTTAGCTTCCTAGCTCTTTAGGGCCTTTTAAAATTGCGATTTATATGAAGTCGTTCAAAACTGGGTAATTTTGGGACATTTTTTGAAAAATGTCCGATATACCCGCATATATATCGGGTACTGTTTATGCTAGCTACTTAAGTTATACCTTGTTAGAAAGCTACAATCTCATGCAATCCAAATATAAAAAAATTTAGCTTTCTAGCTCTTTAGGGGCCTTTAGAATTGAGATTTATATGAAGTCGTTAAAAACTGGGGTAATTTTGGGACATTTTTCGAAAAATGTCCGATATACCCGCATATATATCGGGTACTGTTTATGCTAGCTACTTAAGTTATACCTTGTTAGAAAGCTACAATCTCATGCCATCCAAATATAAAAAACAATCACATGCAATCCAAATATAAAAAAATTTTAGCTTTCTAGCTCTTTAGGGGCCTTTACAAATGCGATTTATATGAAGTCGTTAAAAACTGGGGTAATTTTGGGACATTTTTCGAAAAATGTCCGATATACCCGCATATATATAGGGTACTATTTATGTTAGCTACTTAAGTTATACCTTGTTAGAAAGCTACAATCTCATGCCATCCAAATATAAACAAATTTAGTTTCCTAGCTCTTTAGGGCCTTTAGAATTGCGATTTATATGAAGTCGTTAAAACTGGGGTAATTTTGGGACATTTTTCGAAAAATGTCCGATATACCCGCATATATATCGGGTACTATTTATGCTAGCTACTTAAGTTATACCTTGTTAGAAAGCTACAATCTCATGCAATCCAAATATAAAAAATTAGCTTCCTAGCACTTTAGGGGCCTTTAGAATTGCGATTTATATGAAGTGGTTAAAAACTGGGTAATTTTGGGACATTTTTCGAAAAATGTCCGATATACCCGCATATATATCGGGTACTGTTTATGCTAGCTACTTAAGTTATACCTTGTTAGAAAGCTACAATCTCATGCCATCTAAATATAAAAAAATTAAGCTTCCTAGCTCTTTAGGGCCTTTTAAAATTGCGATTTATATGAAGTCGTTAAAAACTGGGGTAATTTTGTAACATTTTTCGAAAAATGTCCGATATACCCGCATATATATCGGGTACTATTTATGCTAGCTACTTAAGTTATACCTTGTTAGAAAGCTACAATCTCATGCCATCCAAATATAAATTTAGCTTCCTAGCGCTTTAGGGCCTTTTAAAATTGCGATTTATATGAAGTCGTTAAAAACTGGGTAATTTTGGGACATTTTTCGAAAAATGTCCGATATACCCCCATATATATCGGGTACTGTTTATGCTAGCTACTTAAGTTATACCTTGTTAGAAAGCTACAATCTCATGCCATCCAAATATAAACAAATTTAGTTTCCTAGCTCTTTAGGGGCCTTTACAAATGCGATTTATATGAAGTCGTTAAAAACTGGGGTAATTTTGGGACATTTTTCGAAAAATGTCCGATATACCCGCATATATATAGGGTACTATTTATGTTAGCTACTTAAGTTATACCTTGTTAGAAAGCTACAATCTCATGCCATCCAAATATAAACAAATTTAGTTTCCTAGCTCTTTAGGGCCTTTAGAATTGCGATTTATATGAAGTCGTTAAAACTGGGGTAATTTTGGGACATTTTTCGAAAAATGTCCGATATACCCGCATATATATCGGGTACTATTTATGCTAGCTACTTAAGTTATACCTTGTTAGAAAGCTACAATCTCATGCAATCCAAATATAAAAAATTAGCTTCCTAGCACTTTAGGGGCCTTTAGAATTGCGATTTATATGAAGTGGTTAAAAACTGGGTAATTTTGGGACATTTTTCGAAAAATGTCCGATATACCCGCATATATATCGGGTACTGTTTATGCTAGCTACTTAAGTTATACCTTGTTAGAAAGCTACAATCTCATGCCATCTAAATATAAAAAAATTAAGCTTCCTAGCTCTTTAGGGCCTTTTAAAATTGCGATTTATATGAAGTCGTTAAAAACTGGGGTAATTTTGTAACATTTTTCGAAAAATGTCCGATATACCCGCATATATATCGGGTACTATTTATGCTAGCTACTTAAGTTATACCTTGTTAGAAAGCTACAATCTCATGCCATCCAAATATAAATTTAGCTTCCTAGCGCTTTAGGGCCTTTTAAAATTGCGATTTATATGAAGTCGTTAAAAACTGGGTAATTTTGGGACATTTTTCGAAAAATGTCCGATATACCCCCATATATATCGGGTACTGTTTATGCTAGCTACTTAAGTTATACCTTGTTAGAAAGCTACAATCTCATGCCATCCAAATATAAACAAATCTAGTTTCCTAGCTCTTTAGGGGCCTTTAGAATTGCGATTTATATGAAGTCGTTAAAAACTGGGGTAATTTTGGGACATTTTTCGAAAAATGTCCGATATACCCGCATATATATCGGGTACTATTTATGCTAGCTACTTAAGTTATACCTTCTTAGAAAGCTACAGTCTCATGCCATCCAAATATAAATTTAGCTTCCTAGCTCTTTAGGGCCTTTAGAATTGCGATTTATATGAAGTCGTTCAAAACTGGGTAATTTTGGGACATTTTTCGAAAAATGTCCGATATACCCGCATATATATCGGGTACTGTTTATGCTAGCTACTTAAGTTATACCTTGTTAGAAAGCTACAATCTCATTCAATCCAAATATAAAAAAATTTAGCTTTCTAGCTCTTTAGGGGCCTTTAGAATTGAGATTTATATGAAGTCGTTAAAAACTGGGGTAATTTTGGGACATTTTTCGAAAAATGTCCGATATACCCGCATATATATCGGGTACTGTTTATGCTAGCTACTTAAGTTATACCTTGTTAGAAAGCTACAATCTCATGCCATCCAAATATAAAAAACAATCACATGCAATCCAAATATAAAAAATTTTAGCTTTCTAGCTCTTTAGGGCCTTTTAAAATTGCGATTTATATGAAGTCGTTAAAAACTGGGGTAATTTTGTAACATTTTTCGAAAAATGTCCGATATACCCGCATATATATCGGGTACTATTTATGCTAGCTACTTAAGTTATACCTTGTTAGAAAGCTACAATCTCATGCCATTTAAATATAAAAAAATTTAGCTTTCTAGCTCTTTAGGGCCTTTTAAAATTGCGATTTATATGAAGTCGTTAAAAACTGGGGTAATTTTGTAACATTTTTCGAAAAATGTCCGATATACCCGCATATATATCGGGTACTATTTATGCTAGCTACTTAAGTTATACCTTCTTAGAAAGCTACAGTCTCATGCCATCCAAATATAAATTTAGCTTCCTAGCTCTTTAGGGCCTTTTAAAATTGCGATTTATATGAAATGGTTAAAAACTGGGTAATTTTGGGACATTTTTCGAAAAATGTCCGATATACCCGCATATATATCGGGTACTGTTTATGCTAGCTACTTAAGTTATACCTTGTTAGAAAGCTACAATCTCATGCAATCCAAATATAAAAAAATTTAGCTTTCTAGCTCTTTAGGGGCCTTTACAATTGCGATTTATATGAAGTTGTTAAAAACTGGGGTAATTTTGGGACATTTTTCGAAAAATGTCCGATATACCCGCATATATATAGGGTACTATTTATGCTATCTGCTTAAGTTATACCTTGTTAGAAAGCTACAATCTCATGCCATCCAAATATAAACAAATTTAGTTTCCTAGCTCTTTAGGGGCCTTTAGAATTGCGATTTATATGAAGTCGTTAAAAACTGGGGTAATTTTGGGACATTTTTCGAAAAATGTCCGATATACCCGCATATATATCGGGTACTATTTATGCTAGCTACTTAAGTTATACCTTCTTAGAAAGCTACAGTCTCATGCCATCCAAATATAAATTTAGCTTCCTAGCTCTTTAGGGCCTTTTAAAATTGCGATTTATATGAAGTCGTTCAAAACTGGGTAATTTTGGGACATTTTTTGAAAAATGTCCGATATACCCGCATATATATCGGGTACTGTTTATGCTAGCTACTTAAGTTATACCTTGTTAGAAAGCTACAATCTCATGCAATCCAAATATAAAAAAATTTAGCTTTCTAGCTCTTTAGGGGCCTTTAGAATTGAGATTTATATGAAGTCGTTAAAAACTGGGGTAATTTTGGGACATTTTTCGAAAAATGTCCGATATACCCGCATATATATCGGGTACTGTTTATGCTAGCTACTTAAGTTATACCTTGTTAGAAAGCTACAATCTCATGCCATCCAAATATAAAAAACAATCACATGCAATCCAAATATAAAAAAATTTTAGCTTTCTAGCTCTTTAGGGGCCTTTACAAATGCGATTTATATGAAGTCGTTAAAAACTGGGGTAATTTTGGGACATTTTTCGAAAAATGTCCGATATACCCGCATATATATAGGGTACTATTTATGCTAGCTACTTAAGTTATCCCTTGTTAGAAAGCTACAATCTCATGCCATCCAAATATAAACAAATTTAGTTTCCTAGCTCTTTAGGGGCCTTTAGAATTGCGATTTATATGAAGTCGTTAAAAACTGGGGTAATTTTGGGACATTTTTCGAAAAATGTCCGATATACCCGCATATATATCGGGTACTATTTATGCTAGCTACTTAAGTTATACCTTGTTAGAAAGCTACAATCTCATGCAATCCAAATATAAAAAATTAGCTTCCTAGCACTTTAGGGGCCTTTAGAATTGCGATTTATATGAAGTGGTTAAAAACTGGGTAATTTTGGGACATTTTTCGAAAAATGTCCGATATACCCGCATATATATCGGGTACTGTTTATGCTAGCTACTTAAGTTATACCTTGTTAGAAAGCTACAATCTCATGCCATCTAAATATAAAAAAATTAAGCTTCCTAGCTCTTTAGGGCCTTTTAAAATTGCGATTTATATGAAGTCGTTAAAAACTGGGGTAATTTTGTAACATTTTTCGAAAAATGTCCGATATACCCGCATATATATCGGGTACTATTT
This sequence comes from Calliphora vicina, assembly GCF_958450345.1. Lineage (NCBI taxonomy): Eukaryota > Metazoa > Arthropoda > Insecta > Diptera > Calliphoridae > Calliphora > Calliphora vicina. The sequence continues at coordinate 95,558 of NW_027052670.1, forward strand.
ATGCTAGCTACTTAAGTTATACCTTGTTAGAAAGCTACAATCTCATGCCATCCAAATATAAATTTAGCTTCCTAGCGCTTTAGGGCCTTTTAAAATTGCGATTTATATGAAGTCGTTAAAAACTGGGTAATTTTGGGACATTTTTCGAAAAATGTCCGATATACCCGCATATATATCGGGTACTGTTTATGCTAGCTACTTAAGTTATACCTTGTTAGAAAGCTACAATCTCATGCCATCCAAATATAAACAAATTTAGTTTCCTAGCTCTTTAGGGGCCTTTAGAATTGCGATTTATATGAAGTCGTTAAAAACTGGGGTAATTTTGGGACATTTTTCGAAAAATGTCCGATATACCCGCATATATATCGGGTACTATTTATGCTAGCTACTTAAGTTATACCTTCTTAGAAAGCTACAGTCTCATGCCATCCAAATATAAATTTAGCTTCCTAGCTCTTTAGGGCCTTTAGAATTGCGATTTATATGAAGTCGTTCAAAACTGGGTAATTTTGGGACATTTTTCGAAAAATGTCCGATATACCCGCATATATATCGGGTACTGTTTATGCTAGCTACTTAAGTTATACCTTGTTAGAAAGCTACAATCTCATTCAATCCAAATATAAAAAAATTTAGCTTTCTAGCTCTTTAGGGGCCTTTAGAATTGAGATTTATATGAAGTCGTTAAAAACTGGGGTAATTTTGGGACATTTTTCGAAAAATGTCCGATATACCCGCATATATATCGGGTACTGTTTATGCTAGCTACTTAAGTTATACCTTGTTAGAAAGCTACAATCTCATGCCATCCAAATATAAAAAACAATCACATGCAATCCAAATATAAAAAATTTTAGCTTTCTAGCTCTTTAGGGCCTTTTAAAATTGCGATTTATATGAAGTCGTTAAAAACTGGGGTAATTTTGTAACATTTTTCGAAAAATGTCCGATATACCCGCATATATATCGGGTACTATTTATGCTAGCTACTTAAGTTATACCTTGTTAGAAAGCTACAATCTCATGCCATTTAAATATAAAAAAATTTAGCTTTCTAGCTCTTTAGGGCCTTTTAAAATTGCGATTTATATGAAGTCGTTAAAAACTGGGGTAATTTTGTAACATTTTTCGAAAAATGTCCGATATACCCGCATATATATCGGGTACTATTTATGCTAGCTACTTAAGTTATACCTTCTTAGAAAGCTACAGTCTCATGCCATCCAAATATAAATTTAGCTTCCTAGCTCTTTAGGGCCTTTTAAAATTGCGATTTATATGAAGTGGTTAAAAACTGGGTAATTTTGGGACATTTTTCGAAAAATGTCCGATATACCCGCATATATATCGGGTACTGTTTATGCTAGCTACTTAAGTTATACCTTGTTAGAAAGCTACAATCTCATGCAATCCAAATATAAAAAAATTTAGCTTTCTAGCTCTTTAGGGGCCTTTACAATTGCGATTTATATGAAGTTGTTAAAAACTGGGGTAATTTTGGGACATTTTTCGAAAAATGTCCGATATACCCGCATATATATAGGGTACTATTTATGCTAGCTACTTAAGTTATCCCTTGTTAGAAAGCTACAATCTCATGCCATCCAAATATAAACAAATTTAGTTTCCTAGCTCTTTAGGGGCCTTTAGAATTGCGATTTATATGAAGTCGTTAAAAACTGGGGTAATTTTGGGACATTTTTCGAAAAATGTCCGATATACCCGCATATATATCGGGTACTATTTATGCTAGCTACTTAAGTTATACCTTGTTAGAAAGCTACAATCTCATGCAATCCAAATATAAAAAATTAGCTTCCTAGCACTTTAGGGGCCTTTAGAATTGCGATTTATATGAAGTCGTTAAAAACTGGGGTAATTTTGGGACATTTTTCGAAAAATGTCCGATATACCCGCATATATATCGGGTACTATTTATGCTAGCTACTTAAGTTGTACCTTGTTAGAAAGCTACAATCTCATGCCATCTAAATATAAAAAAATTAAGCTTCCTAGCTCTTTAGGGCCTTTTAAAATTGCGATTTATATGAAGTCGTTAAAAACTGGGGTAATTTTGTAACATTTTTCGAAAAATGTCCGATATACCCGCATATATATCGGGTACTATTTATGCTACCTACTTAAGTTATACCTTGTTAGAAAGCTACAATCTCATGCCATCCAAATATAAATTTAGCTTCCTAGCGCTTTAGGGCCTTTTAAAATTGCGATTTATATGAAGTCGTTAAAAACTGGGTAATTTTGGGACATTTTTCGAAAAATGTCCGATATACCCGCATATATATCGGGTACTGTTTATGCTAGCTACTTAAGTTATACCTTGTTAGAAAGCCACAATCTCATGCCATCCAAATATAAACAAATTTAGTTTCCTAGCTCTTTAGGGGCATTTAGAATTGCGATTTATATGAAGTCGTTAAAAACTGGGGTAATTTTGGGACATTTTTCGAAAAATTTCCGATATACCCGCATATATATCGGGTACTATTTATGCTAGCTACTTAAGTTATACCTTGTTAGAAAGCTACAATCTCATGCCATCCAAATATAAACAAATTTAGTTTCCTAGCTCTTTAGGGGCCTTTAGAATTGCGATTTATATGAAGTCGTTAAAAACTGGGGTAATTTTGGGACATTTTTCGAAAAATTTCCGATATACCCGCATATATATCGGGTACTATTTATGCTAGCTACTTAAGTTATACCTTCTTAGAAAGCTACAGTCTCATGCCATCCAAATATAAATTTAGTTTCCTAGCTCTTTAGGGCCTTTAGAATTGCGATTTATATGAAGTCGTTCAAAACTGGGTAATTTTGGGACATTTTTCGAAAAATGTCCGATATACCCGCATATATATCGGGTACTGTTTATGCTAGCTACTTAAGTTATACCTTGTTAGAAAGCTACAATCTCATGCAATCCAAATATAAAAAAATTTAGCTTTCTAGCTCTTTAGGGGCCTTTAGAATTGAGATTTATATGAAGTCGTGAAAAACTGGGGTAATTTTGGGACATTTTTCGAAAAATGTCCGATATACCCGCATTTATATCGGGTACTGTTTATGCTAGCTACTTAAGTTATACCTTGTTAGAAAGCTACAATCTCATGCCATCCAAATATAAAAAACAATCACATGCAATCCAAATATAAAAAATTTTAGCTTTCTAGCTCTTTAGGGCCTTTTAAAATTGCGATTTATATGAAGTCGTTAAAAACTGGGGTAATTTTGTAACATTTTTCGAAAAATGTCCGATATACCCGCATATATATCGGGTACTATTTATGCTAGCTACTTAAGTTATACCTTGTTAGAAAGCTACAATCTCATGCCATTTAAATATAAAAAAATTTAGCTTTCTAGCTCTTTAGGGCCTTTTAAAATTGCGATTTATATGAAGTCGTTAAAAACTGGGGTAATTTTGTAACATTTTTCGAAAAATGTCCGATATACCCGCATATATATCGGGTACTATTTATGCTAGCTACTTAAGTTATACCTTCTTAGAAAGCTACAGTCTCATGCCATCCAAATATAAATTTAGCTTCCTAGCTCTTTAGGGCCTTTTAAAATTGCGATTTATATGAAGTGGTTAAAAACTGGGTAATTTTGGGACATTTTTCGAAAAATGTCCGATATACCCGCATATATATCGGGTACTGTTTATGCTAGCTACTTAAGTTATACCTTGTTAGAAAGCTACAATCTCATGCAATCCAAATATAAAAAAATTTAGCTTTCTAGCTCTTTAGGGGCCTTTACAATTGCGATTTATATGAAGTTGTTAAAAACTGGGGTAATTTTGGGACATTTTTCGAAAAATGTCCGATATACCCGCATATATATAGGGTACTATTTATGCTAGCTACTTAAGTTATCCCTTGTTAGAAAGCTACAATCTCATGCCATCCAAATATAAACAAATTTAGTTTCCTAGCTCTTTAGGGGCCTTTAGAATTGCGATTTATATGAAGTCGTTAAAAACTGGGGTAATTTTGGGACATTTTTCGAAAAATGTCCGATATACCCGCATATATATCGGGTACTATTTATGCTAGCTACTTAAGTTATACCTTGTTAGAAAGCTACAATCTCATGCAATCCAAATATAAAAAATTAGCTTCCTAGCACTTTAGGGGCCTTTAGAATTGCGATTTATATGAAGTCGTTAAAAACTGGGGTAATTTTGGGACATTTTTCGAAAAATGTCCGATATACCCGCATATATATCGGGTACTATTTATGCTAGCTACTTAAGTTGTACCTTGTTAGAAAGCTACAATCTCATGCCATCTAAATATAAAAAAATTAAGCTTCCTAGCTCTTTAGGGCCTTTTAAAATTGCGATTTATATGAAGTCGTTAAAAACTGGGGTAATTTTGTAACATTTTTCGAAAAATGTCCGATATACCCGCATATATATCGGGTACTATTTATGCTACCTACTTAAGTTATACCTTGTTAGAAAGCTACAATCTCATGCCATCCAAATATAAATTTAGCTTCCTAGCGCTTTAGGGCCTTTTAAAATTGCGATTTATATGAAGTCGTTAAAAACTGGGTAATTTTGGGACATTTTTCGAAAAATGTCCGATATACCCGCATATATATCGGGTACTGTTTATGCTAGCTACTTAAGTTATACCTTGTTAGAAAGCTACCATCTCATGCCATCCAAATATAAACAAATTTAGTTTCCTAGCTCTTTAGGGGCCTTTAGAATTGCGATTTATATGAAGTCGTTAAAAACTGGGGTAATTTTGGGACATTTTTCGAAAAATTTCCGATATACCCGCATATATATCGGGTACTATTTATGCTAGCTACTTAAGTTATACCTTGTTAGAAAGCTACAAGCTAAACAAATTTAGTTTCCTAGCTCTTTAGGGGCCTTTAGAATTGCGGTTTATATGAAGTCGTTAAAAACTGGGGTAATTTTGGGACATTTTTCGAAAAATGTCCGATATACCCGCATATATATCGGGTACTATTTATGCTAGCTACTTAAGTTATACCTTGTTAGAAAGCTACAATGTCATGCTATCCAAATATAAACAAATTTAGTTTCCTAGCTCTTTAGGGGCCTTTAGAATTGCGATTTATATAAAGTCGTTAAAAACTGGGGTAATTTTGGGACATTTTTCGAAAAATGTCCGATATACCCGCATATATATCGGGTACTATTTATGCTAGCTACTTAAGTTATACCTTGTTAGAAAGCTACAATCTCATGCCATCCAAATATAAAAAACAATCACATGCAATCCAAGTATAAACAAATTTATAAACAAATTTAGCTTTCTAGCTCTTTAGGGCCTTTTAAAATTGCGATTTATATGAAGTCGTTAAAAACTGGGGTAATTTTGTAACATTTTTCGAAAAATGTCCGATATACCCGCATATATATCGGGTACTGTTTATGCTAGCTACTTAAGTTATACCTTGTTAGAAAGCTACAATCTCATGCCATCTAAATATAAAAAAATTAAGCTTCCTAGCTCTTTAGGGCCTTTTAAAAGTGCGATTTATATGAAGTCGTTAAAAACTGGGGTAATTTTGTAACATTTTTCGAAAAATGTCCGATATACCCGCATATATATCGGGTACTATTTATGCTAGCTACTTAAGTTATACCTTGTTAGAAAGCTACAATCTCATGCCATCCTTTAGGGCCTTTTAAAATTGCGATTTATATGAAGTCGTTAAAAACTGGGGTAATTTTGTAACATTTTTCGAAAAATGTCCGATATACCCGCATATATATCGGGTACTATTTATGCTAGCTACTTAAGTTATACCTTCTTAGAAAGCTACAGTCTCATGCCATCCAAATATAAATTTAGCTTCCTAGCTCTTTAGGGCCTTTTAAAATTGCGATTTATATGAAGTCGTTAAAAACTGGGTAATTTTGGAACATTTTTCGAAAAATGTCCGATATACCCGCATATATATCGGGTACTATTTATGCTAGCTACTTAAGTTATACCTTGTTAGAAAGCTACAATCTCATGCCATCCTTTAGGGCCTTTTAAAATTGCGATTTATATGAAGTCGTTAAAAACTGGGGTAATTTTGTAACATTTTTCGAAAAATGTCCGATATACCCGCATATATATCGGGTACTATTTATGCTAGCTACTTAAGTTATACCTTGCTAGAAAGCTACAATCTCATGCCATCCAAATATAAATTTAGCTTCCTAGCTCTTTAGGGCCTTTTAAAATTGCGATTTATATGAAGTCGTTAAAAACTGGGTAATTTTGGGACATTTTTCGAAAAATGTCCGATATACCCGCATATATATCGGGTACTGTTTATGCTAGCTACTTAAGTTATACCTTGTTAGAAAGCTACAATCTCATGCAATCCAAATATAAATTTAGCTTCCTAGCTCTTTAGGGCCTTTTAAAATTGCGATTTATATGAAGTCGTTAAAAACTGGGTAATTTTGGGACATTTTTCGAAAAATGTCCGATATACCCGCATATATATCGGGTACTGTTTATGCTAGCTACTTAAGTTATACCTTGTTAGAAAGCTACAATCTCATGCAATCCAAATATAAACAAATTTAGTTTCCTAGCTCTTTAGGGCCTTTAGAATTGCGATTTATATGAAGTCGTTAAAAACTGGGGTAATTTTGGGACATTTTTCGAAAAATCTCATGCCATCCAAATATAAAAAACAATCACATGCAATCCAAATATAAAACAATTTAGCTTTCTAGGTCTTTAGGGCCTTTTAAAATTGCGATTTATATGAAGTCGTTAAAAACTGGGGTAATTTTGTAACATTTTTCGAAAAATGTCCGATATACCCGCATATATATCGGGTACTATTTATGCTAGCTACTTAAGTTATACCTTGTTAGAAAGCTACAATCTCATGCCATTTAAATATAAAAAAATTTAGCTTTCTAGCTCTTTAGGGCCTTTTAAAATTGCGATTTATATGAAGTCGTTAAAAACTGGGGTAATTTTGTAACATTTTTCGAAAAATGTCCGATATACCCGCATATATATCGGGTACTATTTATGCTAGCTACTTAAGTTATACCTTCTTAGAAAGCTACAGTCTCAAGCCATCCAAATATAAATTTAGCTTCCTAGCTCTTTAGGGCCTTTTAAAATTGCGATTTATATGAAGTCGTTAAAAACTGGGGTAATTTTGGGACATTTTTCGAAAAATGTCCGATATACCCGCATATATATAGGGTACTATATGCTAGCTACTTAAGTTATCCCTTGTTAGAAAGCTACAATCTCATGCCATCCAAATATAAACAAATTTAGTTTCCTAGCTCTTTAGGGGCCTTTAGAATTGCGATTTATATGAAGTCGTTAAAAACTGGGGTAATTTTGGGACATTTTTCGAAAAATGTCCGATATACCCGCATATATATCGGGTACTATTTATGCTAGCTACTTAAGTTATACCTTGTTAGAAAGCTACAATCTCATGCCATCCAAATATAAAAAACAATCACATGCAATCCAAGTATAAAAAATTTAGCTTTCTAGCTCTTTAGGGCCTTTTAAAATTGCGATTTATATGAAGTCGTTAAAAACTGGGGTAATTTTGTAACATTTTTCGAAAAATGTCCGATATACCCGCATATATATCGGGTACTATTTATGCTAGCTACTTAAGTTATACCTTGTTAGAAAGCTACAATCTCATGCCATCTAAATATAAAAAAATTAAGCTTCCTAGCTCTTTAGGGCCTTTTAAAATTGCGATTTATATGAAGTCGTTAAAAACTGGGGTAATTTTGTAACATTTTTCGAAAAATGTCCGATATACCCGCATATATATCGGGTACTATTTATGCTAGCTACTTAAGTTATACCTTGTTAGAAAGCTACAATCTCATGCCATCCAAATATAAATTTAGCTTCCTAGCTCTTTAGGGCCTTTTAAAATTGCGATTTATATGAAGTCGTTAAAAACTGGGGTAATTTTGTAACATTTTTCGAAAAATGTCCGATATACCCGCATATATATCGGGTACTGTTTATGCTAGCTACTTAAGTTATACCTTGTTAGAAAGCTACAATCTCATGCCATGTAAATATAAAAAAATTTAGCTTTCTAGCTCTTTAGGGCCTTTTAAAATTGCGATTTATATGAAGTCGTTAAAAACTGGGGTAATTTTGTAACATTTTTCGAAAAATGTCCGATATACCCGCATATATATCGGGTAATGTTTATGCTAGCTACTTAAGTTATACCTTGTTAGAAAGCTACAATCTCATGCAATCCAAATATAAAAAAATTTAGCTTTCTAGCTCTTTAGGGGCCTTTACAATTGCGATTTATATGAAGTCGTTAAAACTGGGGTAATTTTGGGACATTTTTCGAAAAATGTCCGATATAAATTTAGCTTCCTAGCTCTTTAGGGCCTTTTAAAATTGCGATTTATATGAAGTCGTTAAAAACTGGGTAATTTTGGGACATTTTTCGAAAAATGTCCGATATACCCGCATATATATCGGGTACTGTTTATGCTAGCTACTTAAGTTATACCTTGTTAGAAAGCTACAATCTCATGCAATCCAAATATAAACAAATTTAGTTTCCTAGCTCTTTAGGGCCTTTAGAATTGCGATTTATATGAAGTCGTTAAAAACTGGGGTAATTTTGGGACATTTTTCGAAAAATCTCATGCCATCCAAATATAAAAAACAATCACATGCAATCCAAATATAAAACAATTTAGCTTTCTAGCTCTTTAGGGCCTTTTAAAATTGCGATTTATATGAAGTCGTTAAAAACTGGGGTAATTTTGTAACATTTTTCGAAAAATGTCCGATATACCCGCATATATATCGGGTACTATTTATGCTAGCTACTTAAGTTATACCTTGTTAGAAAGCTACAATCTCATGCCATTTAAATATAAAAAAATTTAGCTTTCTAGCTCTTTAGGGCCTTTTAAAATTGCGATTTATATGAAGTCGTTAAAAACTGGGGTAATTTTGTAACATTTTTCGAAAAATGTCCGATATACCCGCATATATATCGGGTACTATTTATGCTAGCTACTTAAGTTATACCTTCTTAGAAAGTTACAGTCTCAAGCCATCCAAATATAAATTTAGCTTCCTAGCTCTTTAGGGCCTTTTAAAATTGCGATTTATATGAAGTCGTTAAAAACTGGGGTAATTTTGGGACATTTTTCGAAAAATGTCCGATATACCCGCATATATATAGGGTACTATATGCTAGCTACTTAAGTTATCCCTTGTTAGAAAGCTACAATCTCATGCCATCCAAATATAAACAAATTTAGTTTCCTAGCTCTTTAGGGGCCTTTAGAATTGCGATTTATATGAAGTCGTTAAAAACTGGGGTAATTTTGGGACATTTTTCGAAAAATGTCCGATATACCCGCATATATATCGGGTACTATTTATGCTAGCTACTTAAGTTATACCTTGTTAGAAAGCTACAATCTCATGCCATCCAAATATAAAAAACAATCACATGCAATCCAAGTATAAAAAATTTAGCTTTCTAGCTCTTTAGGGCCTTTTAAAATTGCGATTTATATGAAGTCGTTAAAAACTGGGGTAATTTTGTAACATTTTTCGAAAAATGTCCGATATACCCGCATATATATCGGGTACTATTTATGCTAGCTACTTAAGTTATACCTTGTTAGAAAGCTACAACCTCATGCCATCTAAATATAAAAAAATTAAGCTTCCTAGCTCTTTAGGGCCTTTTAAAATTGCGATTTATATGAAGTCGTTAAAAACTGGGGTAATTTTGTAACATTTTTCGAAAAATGTCCGATATACCCGCATATATATCGGGTACTATTTATGCTAGCTACTTAAGTTATACCTTATTAGAAAGCTACAATCTCATGCCATCCAAATATAAATTTAGCTTCCTAGCTCTTTAGGGCCTTTTAAAATTGCGATTTATATGAAGTCGTTAAAAACTGGGGTAATTTTGTAACATTTTTCGAAAAATGTCCGATATACCCGCATATATATCGGGTACTATTTATGCTAGCTACTAAAGTTATACCTTGTTAGAAAGCTACAATCTCATGCCATTTAAATATAAAAAAATTTAGCTTTCTAGCTCTTTAGGGCCTTTTAAAATTGCGATTTATATGAAGTCGTTAAAAACTGGTGTAATTTTGTAACATTTTTCGAAAAATGTCCGATATACCCGCATATATATCGGGTACTATTTATGCTAGCTACTTAAGTTATACCTTCTTAGAAAGCTACAGTCTCATGCCATCCAAATATAAATTTAGCTTCCTAGCTCTTTAGGGCCTTTTAAAATTGCGATTTATATGAAGTCGTTAAAAACTGGGTAATTTTGGGACATTTTTCGAAAAATGTCCGATATACCCGCATATATATCGGGTACTGTGTATGCTAGCTACTTAAGTTATACCTTGTTAGAAAGCTACAATCTCATGCAATCCAAATATAAAAAAATTTAGCTTTCTAGCTTTAGGGGCCTTTAGAATTGAGATTTATATGAAGTCGTTAAAAACTGGGGTAATTTTGGGACATTTTTCGAAAAATGTCCGATATACCCGCATATATATCGGGTACTATTTATGCTAGCTACTTAAGTTATACCTTGTTAGAAAGCTACAATCTCATGCCATCCAAATATAAATTTAGCTTCCTAGCTCTTTAGGGCCTTTTAAAATTGCGATTTGTATGAAGTCGTTAAAAACTGGGTAATTTTGGGACATTTTTCGAAAAATGTCCGATATACCCGCATATATATCGGGTACTGTTTATGCTAGCTACTTAAGTTATACCTTGTTAGAAAGCTACAATCTCATGCCATCCAAATATAAACAAATTTAGTTTCCTAGCTCTTTAGGGGCCTTTAGAATTGCGATTTATATGAAGTCGTTAAAAACTGGGGTAATTTTGGGACATTTTTCGAAAAATTTCCGATATACCCGCATATATATCGGGTACTATTTATGCTAGCTACTTAAGTTATACCTTGTTAGAAAGCTACAATCTCATGCCATCCAAATATAAACAAATTTAGTTTCCTAGCTCTTTAGGGGCCTTTAGAATTGCGATTTATATGAAGTCGTTAAAAACTGGGGTAATTTTGGGACATTTTTCGAAAAATGTCCGATATACCCGCATATATATCGGGTACTATTTATAATAGCTACTTAAGTTATACCTTGTTAGAAAGCTACAATCTCATGCCATCCAAATATAAACAAATTTAGTTTCCTAGCTCTTTAGGGGCCTTTAGAATTGCGATTTGTATGAAGTCGTTAAAAACTGGGTAATTTTGGGACATTTTTCGAAAAATGTCCGATATACCCGCATATATATCGGGTACTATTTATGCTAGCTACTTAAGTTATACCTTGTTAGAAAGCCACAACCTCGTGCCATCCAAATATAAACAAATTTAGTTTCCTAGCTCTTTAGGGGCTTTTAGAATTGTGTTTTATATGAAGTCGTTAAAAACTGGGGTAATTTTGGGACATTTTTCGAAAAATGTCCGATATACCCGCATATATATCGGGTACTATTTATGCTAGCTACTTAAGTTATACCTTGTTAGAAAGCTACAATCTCATGCTATCCAAATATAAACAAATTTAGTTTCCTAGCTCTTTAGGGGCCTTTAGAATTGCGATTTATATAAAGTCGTTAAAAACTGGGGTAATTTTGGGACATTTTTCGAAAAATGTCCGATATACCCGCATATATATCGGGTACTATTTATGCTAGCTACTTAAGTTATACCTTGTTAGAAAGCTACAATCCCATGCCATCCAAATATAAAAAACAATCACATGCAATCCAAATATAAAAAAATTTAGCTTTCTAGCTCCTTAGGGCCTTTTAAAATTGCGATTTATATGAAGTCGTTAAAAACTGGGGTAATTTTGTAACATTTTTCGAAAAATGTCCGATATACCCGCATATATATCGGGTACTATTTATGCTAGCTACTTAAGTTATACCTTGTTAGAAAGCTACAATCTCATGCCATTTAAATATAAAAAAATTTAGCTTTCTAGCTCTTTAGGGCCTTTTAAAATTGCGATTTATATGAAGTCGTTAAAAACTGGGGTAATTTTGTAACATTTTTCGAAAAATGTCCGATATACCCGCATATATATCGGGTACTATTTATGCTAGCTACTTAAGTTATACCTTGTTAGAAAGCTACAATCTCATGCCATCCAAATATAAATTTAGCTTCCTAGCTCTTTAGGGCCTTTTAAAATTGCGATTTATATGAAGTCGTTAAAAACTGGGGTAATTTTGTAACATTTTTCGAAAATGTCCGATATACCCGCATATATATCGGCTACTGTTTATGCTAGCTACTTAAGTTATACCTTGTTAGAAAGCTACAATCTCATGCCATTTAAATATAAAAAAACTTAGCTTCCTAGCTCTTTAGGGCCTTTTAAAATTGCGATTTATATGAAGTCGTTAAAAACTGGGGTAATTTTGTAACATTTTTCGAAAAATGTCCGATATACCCGCATATATATCGGCTACTGTTTATGCTAGCTACTTAAGTTATACCTTGTTAGAAAGCTACAATCTCATGCCATTTAAATATAAAAAAACTTAGCTTTCTAGCTCTTTAGGGCCTTTTAAAATTGCGATTTATATGAAGTCGTTAAAAACTGGGGTAATTTTGTAACATTTTTCGAAAAATGTCCGATATACCCGCATATATATCGGGTACTATTTACGCTAGCTACTTAAGTTATACCTTGTTAGAAAGCTACAATCTCATGCAATCCAAATATAAAAAATTAGCTTCCTAGCACTTTAGGGGCCGTTAGAATTGCGATTTATATGAAGTCGTTAAAAACTGGGGTAATTTTGTAACATTTTTCGAAAAATGTCCGATATACCCGCATATATATCGGGTACTATTTATGCTAGCTACTTAAGTTATACCTTGTTAGAAAGCTACAATCTCATGCCATCCAAATATAAATTTAGGTTCCTAGCTCTTTAGGGCCTTTTAAAATTGCGATTTATATGAAGTCGTTAAAAACTGGGTAATTTTGGGACATTTTTCGAAAAATGTCCGATATACCCGCATATATATCGGGTACTGTTTATGCTAGCTACTTAAGTTATACCTTGTTAGAAAGCTACAATCTCATGCCATCCAAATATAAACAAATTTAGTTTCCTAGCTCTTTAGGGGCCTTTAGAATTGCGATTTATATGAAGTCGTTAAAAACTGGGGTAATTTTGGGACATTTTTCGAAAAATTTCCGATATACCCGCATATATATCGGGTACTATTTATGCTAGCTACTTAAGTTATACCTTGTTAGAAAGCTACAATCTCATGCCATCCAAATATAAACAAATTTAGTTTCCTAGCCCTTTAGGGGCCTTTAGAATTGCGATTTATATGAAGTCGTTAAAAACTGGGGTAATTTTGGGACATTTTTCGAAAAATGTCCGATATACCCGCATATATATCGGGTACTATTTATGCTAGATACTTAAGTTATACCTTGTTAGAAAGCCACAATCTCATGCCAAATCAGTTTCCTAGCTCTTTAGGGGCTTTTAGAATTGTGATTTATATGAAGTCGTTAAAAACTGGGGTAATTTTGGGACATTTTTCGAAAAATGTCCGATATACCCGCATATATATCGGGTACTATTTACGCTAGCTACTTAAGTTATACCTTGTTAGAAAGCTACAATCTCATGCTATCCAAATATAAACAAATTTAGTTTCCTAGCTCTTTAGGGGCCTTTAGAATTGCGATTTATATAAAGTCGTTAAAAACTGGGGTAATTTTGGGACATTTTTCGAAAAATGTCCGATATACCCGCATATATATCGGGTACTATTTACGCTAGCTACTTAAGTTATACCTTGTTAGAAAGCTACAATCTTATGCCATCCAAATATAAAAAACAATCACATGCAATCCAAATATAAAAAAATTTAGCTTTCTAGCTCTTTAGGGCCTTTTAAAATTGCGATTTATATGAAGTCGTTAAAAACTGGGGTAATTTTGTAACATTTTTCGAAAAATGTCCGATATACCCGCATATATATCGGGTACTATTTATGCTATCTACTTAAGTTATACCTTGTTAGAAAGCTAAAATTTTAAAATTGCGATTTATATGAAGTCGTTAAAAACTGGGGTAATTTTGTAACATTTTTCGAAAAATGTCCGATATACCCGCATATATATCGGGTGCTGTTTATGCTAGCTACTTAAATTATACCTTGTTAGAAAGCTACAATCTCATGCAATCCAAATATAAAAAAATTTAGCTTTCTAGCTCTTTAGGGGCCTTTACAATTGCGATTTATATGAAGTTGTTAAAAACTGGGGTAATTTTGGGACATTTTTCGAAAAATGTTCGATATACCCGCATATATATAGGGTAGTATTTATGCTAGCTACTTGAGTTATCCCTTGTTAGAAAGCTACAATCTCATGCCATCCAAATATAAACAAATTTAGCTTTCTAGCTCTTTAGGGGCCTTTAGAATTGAGATTTATATGAAGTCGTTAAAAACTGGGGTAATTTTGGGACATTTTTCGAAAAATGTCCGATATACCCGCATATATATCGGGTACTATTTATGCTAGCTACTTAAGTTATACCTTGTTAGAAAGCTACAATCTCATGCCATCTAAATATAAAAAAATTAAGCTTCCTAGCTCTTTAGGGCCTTTAAAAATTGCGATTTATATGAAGTCGTTAAAAACTGGGGTAATTTTGTAACATTTTTCGAAAAATGTCCGATATACCCGCATATATATCGGGTACTATTTATGCTAGCTACTTAAGTTATACCTTGTTAGAAAGCTACAATCTCATGCTATCCAAATATAAACAAATTTAGTTTCCTAGCTCTTTAGGGGCCTTTAGAATTGCGATTTATATAAAGTCGTTAAAAACTGGGGTAATTTTGGGACATTTTTCGAAAAATGTCCGATATACCCGCATATATATCGGGTACTATTTATGCTAGCTACTTAAGTTATACCTTGTTAGAAAGCTACAATCTCATGCCATCCAAATATAAAAAAATTTAGCTTTCTAGCTCTTTAGGGCCTTTTAAAATTGCGATTTATATGAAGTCGTTAAAAACTGGGTAATTTTGGGACATTTTTCGAAAAATGTCCGATATACCCGCATATATATCGGGTACTGTTTATGCT
>NW_027052671.1:0-92500 GCF_958450345.1 Calliphora vicina
CATAGCCACTTACCTCAACGTATTTTCCATTCATGTCACTTATAAGAATAAAACATTAACTGTGAAAACATCGGAGATTCCTAGTCTTGCCGAAGATGTAATACTCGGAATGGACTTTCTTACAGCATTTGGAGTAGAGATACGTTTGGATGGGGAGATAATTCCAAAACTAGAAACTTCGGAAAATTCTCTTGAAACATTGCATGTTATTACCAGCCGAGAATTCTTGACTTCTGAAGAGAATCAACGGCTACATTCACTCTTAGAAACGCATAAAAAAAGGTTTGATTCTACGACTGGTGTTTGTAATATTGCAGGGCACGAAATTTATTTACGACACAGTAAACCTATAAAACAGAGATATATGACACGAAATCCGGCCATGATGGAGATCATAAACGAAGAGATAGATAAGTTACTAGCTGAAAGGAAAATAGAACCTTCGAAAAGTTCTTATAGCTCCCCCATTTTATTGGCTCGAAAGAAAACAGGTGGTTGGAGAATGTGTATTGATTATCGTCAACTTAATGCTGCTAGCGAACCAGACGCTTACCCATTACCACAAATAAATGCCATTTTAGATCAATTAAGAGAAGCACGATTCATTTCGTCACTTGATTTAAAGAATGGGTATTGGCAGATTCCCCTTGCTAAAACATCAAAACCATTTACGGCTTTCACTGTACCCGGTAGAGGTCTGTTTCAGTGGAAAGTTATGCCTTTCGGCTTACATTCTGCTCCAGCAACCTTCCAGAGAACGTAGGATCATATTATTGGAACTGATTTGCACCCACTAGTATTCGTATATCCTGACGATATAATAATTCTTGGTCGAACTTTTAACGAACACCTGCGTATGCTAGACATCGTATTCACACGACTCCAAGAGGCGAATATGGTACTAAATTTTGATAAATGTGATTTTGTACGAAATAGCATTCGGTATCTAGGTCATATGGTTACCTCGGATGGAATATGTACTGACCCAGAAAAGGTCGAAGCCATACAAAATCTCCCAGAGCCTACAAACATCAAGGAATTACGACGTGTACTCGGAATTGCATCATGGTACCGTCGTTTTATACCAAACTTTTCAGTGGTGGTCGCCCCTTTGAACCAGTTATTAAAGAAACGAGTCAAATGGGTATGGGAAGACAGTCAGAAAGAGGCGTTTGGAAACCTAAAGACCATTTTGACACAAGCGCCTATTCTCAGCTGTCCTAACTTTAACAGTCCATTTTTTCTCCAAACTGACGCAAGTCAAGAAGGCTTAGGGGCGGTTCTTTTCCAACGACATTCGGAAGCCGAAACTGTCATTGCTTACGCAAGCCGAACATTAACTGATCTGGAGAAAAAGTATTCAACGACCGAACAAGAGTGCCTCGCCATTTTATGGGGAATACGCAAGATGAGATCGTATCTTGAAGGCTACAAATTTACAGTTATAACTGACCATCACTCGTTAAAATGGCTTCATAACCTACAGAATCCCTCAGGCAGACTAGCACGATGGGCTCTAGAACTGCAACAATATGATTTTAATATTGAATACCGAAAAGGGAGCCTGAATGTCGTGGCCGACTGTCTATCTCGCGCCCCTCTACCCAACCAAACTAATGATTATCTTATGGCGATCACATCCTCTTGCTGGTATGAACGTATGATAGACGTGGTGACAAAGGAAAATAGATCATACCCCGATTTCCAAATCGTACAAAAACAACTATTCAAGCATATTCCTCGTAAAACAGCGTTTGATTCAAGCCCACATTGGAAATTATGTATTCCCTCCGATCAGCGCATTACAGTCCTTAAAGAGAATCACGATACACCCTCCGCTGGTCACCTTGGTGTTTTTAAGACGTTGCGACGTATACAGGAAAATTATTATTGGCCAGGCATGTACCGGGATGTATCCGATTATGTACGATCTTGCGAAACTTGTGCTCGTTACAAACCAGAGCAACGATTGGCTGCAGGTGTAATGAGTACAATGCAATGTACTAAGCCATGGGAAATCGTTGCGGCCGATTTTATCGGCCCATTACCACGTTCTGTACATGGAAATACGGCTCTCTTAGTAATAATTGACTTGTTTAGCAAATGGGTAGAGTTGATTCCCACTAGACAAGCCCTCGCCAAAGATGTTGTAAAAGCATTAAAAGAGCGTATAGTTTTCCGATTTGGATGTCCTACAGCTTTCTTTTCCAACAATGGCGTACAATTTATGAGTAAAAATGTGAAGAATTTTCTTACCGAACATGGAATCCAACACCATACAACTGCACCATATGCCCCCCACGAAAATCCTACGGAGAGAATGAACCGAACAGTAAAAACAATGATAGCCCAACGTACTGGTAACGACCATCGTCAATGGGATCAAAGCCTTTCGGAAATAGCGTTTGCAATTAATACGGCAACAAGCGAAGCCACACGACTCAGTCCAGCGGAGATAATTTACGGAATTAATCCCCCTCACCCTAAACAAATTCAGTTACAGCATGATTCACCCGACGAAGAAATGGTAACAAGAAACATGGCTGAATTATGGGGAGAGGTTGTTAAACGGAAACGTGTGGCATCAAATAAGCAAGCAAGACATTATAATCTCCGCAGGAGGCAGTGGAAACCAACAATTGGCTCAAAAGTATGGAAAAAAGAACGACAACTATCCTCTGCAATCGACAAATTTAACCAAAAACTAGCTGAAAAATATTCTGGTCCATATACAATTACTCAAGTCTTAGCATCTAACATATACGAAGTCGCTGATACAAACAAAAAAAAATATAGAGTAAATGTACAAGATCTAAAACCAGTTAATTTTCGATGTTTAGTATGAGAGAAAATCATGATATGTAAATATCAGAAAACAACTGAGAGAGAAAGGAACAAATAAGAATGAAAATAAAATTTAATAAAAGTCCCGTTATCCTACTATATAAGGCCGGTGTCAATTGAAAATCATTCTTTTCAATTTCAACAATGGAGCGAAAACGTACGCAACCAATTCCGCAAAAACGCCACGTAAAGCCAAAAAATGTGGAGCCACCAAAAGTTTTTTTGCCTCCACCAGAAGCTAGACCCAGAATATTGCAGAATATCCAGATAAAACCACCAGCTGGAAGCAGTCCTCCACCTTTAATATACACCAGGAGAGTTACATTTGCTGATACACACACATTACCACTGGCTGTAAATAACTCGACAACACCAGCTTTAACGAAACCAGCTCCGACAAAAACAACTCCAGCTTCGACAAATCCGGCAGTGACAACACCAGCCACAACACAACCAGCTTCGACAAATTCGGCATTAATGACACCAGCCACAACAAAACCAGCTTTACCGAAACCAGCTACAACAAACCCTGTTTTACCGACACCAGTACAACCGAACATCGACATGGTAACCGAGAGCGGAGAAAAACCAACAACTTCCAAAGCAGCAATGGTTTCCAAACAAAGCCCTATAGGCGTGGTCCTAACCGAGTCGTCGAAAAAACACTACTCGGAGGATGAGTTGTTCGCTGGTATAATAATACCTGTATAAATTACCAAAACGTATTTTATATTTAATTGAATTTTGTTTATCAATAATGAATTTGTATGAATTGAATTAGATATATTGAATTGTATAAAATATTATAATTAGTTATAAGTCTATTATTGAATTCTGTTTCTTTATTTTCTTTTAATGAAAATCGCAATCTTTTAATGAATTGTCAACACAGAATTAACATTGTATAAAAAATTTATGTTAAACTTAACGAAAAAGAATTAACCGTTATAACGTTGTGTAAAAAAGCCTTCAAGGCATAAAACATAAAATAATAAAATTAAGTTTCAACACATCATCCAAAGGATAAGCATCTCTTGCTACAATAAAAAATCTCTTTTACTTAAAACTAATTCCATTGGTTTTTTTATTTCTCATTTTCCTTTTTTCTCAAGCACCAAATCCTCAACTTATAATTTCTCATTGCTGAGAAATTATAAGTTGCCAAAAATATTTATTTATAATTAAATAAATAAATATTTAATTAACACAAATTCCCTAATTTGTACATGATCCTTCTCACCTCAAAGGGGTTTTGAACCAGTTGCCTTGGAAGATCTTGAAGTTGTTCCCAACAACGTTTTGCCGACGGAGAAAACACAACACGCAAGTAAAACAAAAAGCTGAGCCAAAGTGAGTATTCATGAAATTTATAAGTGTTATTTTATAAAATTGCCAAATAATATAAAAAGCCAAAAATTATTAGAAAATTGCCAAGTGAAATTGCCAAAGTGAAAAGCCAGAAATTATAGAAAACATCTAGGAAATTGCCGAAGTGAAAAGCCAAAAATTTTTATAAAAAAAAAAAGTCTGGAAAAGTGCCGAAAAATTTATAAAAGATGGCCGAAAATTTTTAATTTTCCAAAAAAGTGCCACAAATTTCCATTAAAATAATAAAGATGTCGGAAATTTTGCAAAAAAAATTCAAAGTGCCAAAGAATAACTCGACTTAATAAAAGAAAAATCTTTCGTAAAATTCAAAGTGCCAAAGATAAACTTTATAAAAGAAAAATTAAAACAAAAAATATTTTTTGTCTGAAAAAAAAACAAAGTGCTATTAAATTGCCGGAAATATTAAAAATATAAATTTTTTTCCTATAAATATTGTCAAAAAAAATCCAATAATATTTCTAAAAAGTGAATAATTTCTTTTATTTAAAATTGCATACAAAATTTTGTTTGTTATAAGAGTGCATAATAAGTACAAAAAACCACCACCTTTTTTCAATATAAATATATATGATCAAAGATAAGATTAACAAAAGAGAATAACCAACGTATAGTATATACATACACACGCACACACAATTGTTTACTCTTAAATACAACGGCTGAATAACAATACTCATACTCTCTTCAATCTGCTCCTAATATAACTGTGAAAGAAGAAAAAGAAAACAACGAAAACAAGCACAGTGGGTTATATCAATAAAAAATTTGGTGAAAATTTAAAAATACACAATTATCAATAAATTACTGATAAATGAATAATAATTACTGGTATTAAAGAATATTAAACGAATTAATTGTTCTCAATAAATACAGCAAGTAATTTAAACTCAATAAATAAAAATATAAAAAAAATTACATAGCAGCGAAAAATATATGAGCAGTGAAAGGGAGTCAGAATTAAGAGAAACTAATAAATTAGTTAAAGCTAAGCGGTTGGTTTAAGCTCTTCGGTGGTGTGTTTTACATTTTTATGTCAGCTAAACGAAAAATAAAAGAAATTATTTGCAATTATTTAGAATTAATTTGATCAATAAAAATTCAACAGCCAAATCTCTTTGGAAAAATTTTTAAAATTATATAAAAGTGAATCTCTTTCAGAGTGGCAATTTAAAAGCACAGTGAAAAAAAAAAAGAAATTAACAAATTAAAATTTGTGCACATTTAAGCAATTCCTTGCTTATACAAAATTTTATAAAATTCAACAAAAGTTATTTTTTGGCAATAAAGAAAAATTTTAAATAAAGCAAATTCTTATAAAATAAAAACAAAATTTTATAATAATTTTTGAAAATAAAGCAATTGCTTGCGTCTTAGTACAGTGAGTGAAAAAATTTATGAAAATTTTTGGCAATTTACAAAATTCAAAATTTAAAATTAAAGCAATTGCTTGCTTCTAAATACAGTGCGAAAAATTTATCAAAATTTACGAAAATTTTTGGAAATTAATAAATTTTAAAAATAAAGCAATTGCTTGCTTCTTAATACACCGAACGAAACATTTTTACAAAATTTAATAAAATTTTTTGGCAATTTATAAATTTTAAGTACAGTGGAAAAAAAATTGTTTTTATCAAATTTACAAAAATATTTGGCAATTTACAAAATTTAAAATTAAAGCAATTGCTTGCTTTTAAAATTACAGTGAGCGGAAAAATTTATCAAAATTTAAAAAATTTTTTTTTGGCAATTTACAAAATTTAAAATTAAAGCAATTGCTTGCTTTTAAAATTACAGTGAGCGGAAAAATTTATCAAAATTTAAGAAAATTTTTTTGGCAATTTACAAAATTTAAAATTAAAGCAATTGCTTGCTTTTAAAAATACAGTGAGCGAGAAAACTTATCAAATTTTAAAATTCTTTTTTGGCAATTAACAAATTTAAAAAATAAAGCAATTGCTTGCTTCTTAATATACCAAACGAAAAAAAATTTTTTCTTACAAAAATTATGAAAATTTTGGAAATTCACAAAGTTTAAATACATACAGTGAAAAGAAAAATTTCAAAATTTGTTTTAATACAAATAAAGCAATTGCTTGCTAATACACGGAACGAAAAAATTTACAAAATTTTCAAAATTTTTTTTTTCAAATTTACGAAATTTGTTGGCAATTAATATTTTAAAAAGAAAAAACTAGCAATCTCTTGTTTTTAATACAACAAATAATTTTTTATGAAAATTTACAAAACCGTTATACAAAGTTTTGAAAATAAAGCAATTTCTTGCGTTTTACAAAAAATTAAAATATTTAATAACTCAAAATTTTTAAAATCAAGAAATTTACGTCTTTACAATAAGACAATTATTAAATCATACATAAAACAAAAATTTTGAAAAATACTGTTTTTGAACAAAACAAAATCCGAAATATTGTAATGTTCATAAAAAAAAATTGTTTGTCTATTACTAAGACAGTTTATTGCTGCAAATTTATTATTTATATTCCACATAATCTATATTGAAAAACATATTCGGAAGTAACTTCTTGTTCCGTTTATATAAACATTTTTTCTTCGAAATTTATTTTGCGGTCATCTTTAAAGAAAATCTTTTCTTTAAAGTTATTTTTTGCTTTACAACTAAGCAAAAAATATTTTTTTTTACACTTTCTTATTTTTTAACTCACATTTTACAATAACTATTTACTTGCGTCCTTTATGAAACGTCTACTTAATTGCGTTAGTAAAGTTTAGACATCCATTTACTATCACGTAGTACAATTATACAGTCCACTTTTTATACTCAAAATTATTACAATTATTAGAAAAAAGGGAAAATCCGTAACAAAGGATTTCTATTCTCTACAAAGTGTCCGAATTACAAAGGATTTACTTTTAAAAAATTATTGAAATTCGAATTACAAAGATTTCAATATTACTCAGTGAATTTCCGATTCACATAAATACAAAGTGCTTTTACGAAGCAAATCATTTGATTATAAAGCTAAATTGGTCTACATCCCAATTACATCTAGTTTGAAATTCGAATTACAAAGAATTCAACATTACCCAGTGAATTTCCGATTCACATAAATAAAAGGTGCTTTTACGAAGCAAATAATTTGATTACAAATCTCAATTGGTCTACATCAAATCCATTTTGATTAAGTAAAACTTTAAAACTTAATCGTTAAAATGGAAAACCTTCAAAATCGATTTGCATTTGATGCAAAAACCCTCATCTCACTTTGTAAGAAAAATGCCGATCAAGATCTCTCGAATCAAGCGGATGCTCTTTTAGACATCAGAATGAAAGATATTGATTCTCGATGGGAAAAAGTAGAAAAATCTTACGAAGAACTTATGCTTTCCGAGCTAAGTGAAGAGATTAAAGCTACTGCCCAAGAGCAATACGACTCGTGTGTTGATATATATTATTTAACAATATCGAAAATCCTAAATCTGGTAAAACCAACGAAAATTAGTATCGAAGCGCGTGAAAGTATAGGCCCAACATTTCCAAATCCCCCTAATAGTAACTTCAATTCTGGACTGAAGCTTCCACCATGTGACACTCAAATTTTCTCTGGAGGTTATGAGGACTGGCCGGCGTTTCGCGATATGTTCACGGCAGTTTACATCAACCACCCAAGGCTCACAAACGCTGAAAAACTCTATCATCTTAGAAACAAAACAACTGATACAGCTGGGGCAATTGTAAAAAGGTTCACACTGACCGACGACAATTTCGAATTAGCCTGGAACGCTCTGAAGTTGCGATACGAAAACGTTCGTGTACTGGTGGATAACCAAATTAGGAATCTTTTCAACATTCCCGCAGCCGTGAAAGAGGACAGCGAGTCTTTACAAAGAATCCACAGTTCCGTAACTGATAGCTTAGCAATGCTCAAGGGTTTAGGCGTTTCAACAGATGGTTGGGATCCAATGTTAGTTAACTTAGTTTACTCGAAATTACCCCACGAAACTTTAACGCATTGGGAGCAGTCGCTGAATGCCAGTAGGAAATTACCACCTTGGTCAGATTTAAGTGATTTTCTCTTAAAAAGATGTGAAGTAGTAGAAAGAATTTCTACTATAAAGATTACGAAATCTCCTTCTCTCAACAGTAGGGATTCTCAATCACCGATTCAGATGTACGCATCTCAAGAAAAACTCAATTTAAAATGCAAAATTTGCGAAAAAGACCACAATTTAAGAGTATGCCCTCAATTTCTGAAACTTTCTATTCAAGAAAGAGTAGATTTCATATTCAAAAATCAATTTTGCAATAATTGCCTTTCACCATCCCACACTAAAAAACACTGCACAAGCAAAAATACTTGTCTAAATTGTAACAAACAACATCATACATTGCTTCACATGCGTGCATTTAATCCTTTTCGAAAAAATAATAACGATCAGTCTAAAAATGGTCAAACGAATCCGGACAATAAGTCTGATCCCAAAAACTCAAATAATCGCTCTTATGATTTAAATGAGGCAGATCAAAGACCGTCCACTTCGCAGGCAATTAAACCTAAAATTAACGCAAATTATGCTACAGACAGCACAAATATTTTATTACGAACTGCATTAGTTCAGATTGAATCCAGAGGGGAGCTGTTCACAATACGTGCGCTGATAGATCCCGGTTCAGAAAGAACTTTTCTCTCGGAAAAAATTCAAAAACTACTCAACTTACCATCAAGAAAATCTTATTCTGAAATTGTCGGAATTGGAGGCCAATGTCAAACAGCAGAAAAAGAATGTGACATAGTCTTGGTATCAAAAATAAAAAATTTCAGATTTTCGGTAACAGCCATTGTCCTACCAAAAGTAACGAACCAAATTCCTTCCACCTCATTTGATGTTACAAGTACAGCTAATCTTTCTGATCTTGATCTAGCCGATCCTCACTTTAACATATCGTCACCTATCGACTTAGTTCTGGGAAATGATAGCGAACGCTTTATAAATCTGGATGGAATTAGAAGAGATGTGTGTGGTTCGGCCACAGCATACAAAACAGTATTTGGATGGGTTCTCAGTGGTTCGGTTCAAACAAAACCTATATTTTCGTTTTCAACAAGTGTCAAATCAGCAGAAGATAATAATTTAGATAAATTGATCCGGAAATTCTGGGAACAGGAAGAGATACCTTCGGCCCGTCCAATCTCCTCTGAAGATGAATATTGCGAACAATTCTACAGCCAAACGACGAAACGTTTATCAAATGGTCGTTATATGGTCAGATTGCCATTCCGACAAGATTTTCCAGAGACTAGATTCCTTGGCCCATCAAGATTTGTAGCTCTAAGTCAATACGTTCGACTGGAGCAAACTTTAACAAAAGATCCTCTACTACAGAATCAATATAATGAAGTTCTCAAAGAATATATTACCTTAGATCATATGGAAGAGACAACATCAAAGGAATTCTTTTCAAATGAGAAATGCGACTCGTTTTACCTCCCACATCATGCAGTAGTTCGTCCCGAAAGCAAATCGACCAAAGTTAGAGTAGTGTTCAATGCGTCCCGTAGAACAAAATCTGGGTTTTCACTAAACGATGTTTTATACACAGGTCCCACACTGCAAGCAGATCTAATGACAGTAATAATAAATTGGAGGTTTTATAAATTTGTATTTAATGGTGACATACAAAAAATGTATCGTCAAATATTAATAGACCCAATAGACAGACCATTCCAGCGAATACTTTTCCAAAAGTCCCCCCGGGAGGCTGTCAAAGATTACCAAATGAAAACTGTTACATTTGGAGTCAATTGTGCACCTTTCCTTGCCATTAGAACTTTACTTCAATTGGCCTCAGATTCTCAAGATCAGTTCCCAAAAGCAGCAGTAATACTGCAGAAAGAAACATATGTCGATGACATTCTTACTGGAGGTCATACGATAGAAAGCGCATTAGAATCACAAGCTCAACTTATAAAAACGCTAGAATCCGCTGGTCTTTTACTCAAAAAGATCACTGCAAACAACTCCCAGTTGTTAACTTCTTTTCCCAAAGAAGACTTATACGATTCAGACTTTCTTAAATTCCACGACGCTAGTACAATGAAAGCTCTCGGCATTCGTTGGAACGCATTAACTGATTCCTTCAGTTATTATTTTGAGCCTATCCCTCAGGCATCACAAATAACAAAAAGAAAAATCGTATCATCCGTTGCCAAGTTGTTTGACCCGGCTGGCTGGATCTCTCCAGTAGTTGTCAAAGGAAAAATTCTAATTCAACAACTTTGGCTAGAAAAAATTGATTGGGACGATTTGGTAAGTCCAGATTCTCTCCGAATCTGGAATGAAATTATAACTGATTTACAAAAAATTCAAGAAATCCAAATTCCTCGTTGGATTCAGTTCACTCCCGTGGACAATATTCAAATACATGGGTTCTGTGATGCCTCCAAATTAGCCTATTGTGCTGCCATATACATACGAATAGAAACGTCTTCCTCAGTAGTGTTCTCCAATTTGTTAGTAGCCAAAACTAAAGTAGCGCCATTAGCCTCAATCACTCTACCTAGACTGGAACTGTCTGGCAGCGTTATGCTCGCAAAACTAGTACATCATACCATCACATCACTTAACCTGTCTAATACCGAAATAATTCTATGGTGTGATTCATCAATTGTCTTAGGATGGCTAGCAAAACCACCAGCTACTTGGAAAGAAATTTATGTGGCTAATCGTATTGGACAAATTCATACGCTACTTCCAAATGCAAAATGGCGTCATGTACCAACACACTGTAATCCTGCTGACCTAGGCTCAAGAGGTTGCAGACCTCAGGATCTCATCGGTAACACTCTTTGGTGGCATGGTCCTTCTTGGCTAATAAATCCAAAAACTGAATGGCCACGGAATAACCCATTAAATTCGTTTAAATCTTATGAACAAAGTCCCAATAATTCTATAGAAAATGGAAACTTACAGGTTCCCACCAGTAGTTTTCATATTTCTCTTCTCCCTGAAGATATACTTAAAAGATTCTCATCTTTTACTCGAGCTTTACGAGTTTTAGCTTAC
The DNA here is from genome assembly GCF_958450345.1 of Calliphora vicina. NCBI lineage: Eukaryota > Metazoa > Arthropoda > Insecta > Diptera > Calliphoridae > Calliphora > Calliphora vicina. The sequence continues at coordinate 11,278 of NW_027052671.1, forward strand.
GTCTTTCGATATATAAGACGATTTAAAAGTTCGTTCGCAAATCCAAATTTTCCTTTACAATATAATAATACTGAACTTGGTCAAGAAGAAATTAAATCAGTCAAATCCAGACTAATAATGCTTGCTCAGAAAAGGTGCTATCAGACAGAATATGATGCTCTTTCAAAATCCGAGCCAATTCCAAAAAGTTCATCGTTATTTACCCTCAATCCATTATTAGACCAAGAAGGCATTTTACGAGTCAATGGTCGATTAGCCAACTCCTCACTACCCTTTAAAGAACGATTCCCAATAATATTACCACGAGATTCCCGACTTTGCGAATTATATCTATTACATTTACATGAATTTCTAGCGCATGGTGAATGCAGTCTAATGTGTCGCATGATACAAACGGAATTCTATATCTCTCGTCTAAAACTTCGGGTAAAAAAGGTAATCAGATACTGTAAGACATGCATCATATATAAAAAACAAGCTTGCTCACAAATCATGGCAGCTCTTCCTCCTGATCGCTGTACATATTCGTTCCCTTTCAATATTACAGGCATTGACTTCGCAGGTCCCTTCGAACTAAAAAGTTCCACTCTCAGAAGAGCAGCTACTGTAAAAGGCTATGTCTGCGTTTTTGTATGCTTTGCCACAAAAGCGATCCATTTAGAACCTTGTTCAAGCCTGTCGACTCCAGCTTTCCAAGCAACATTTTCTCGTTTTATAGGACGACGAGGTCTTCCACAGAAAGTAGTTTCCGATAACGGACGCAACTTCGTTGGCGCAAACCGAGCTCTACGTCGAGAATTCACCACATTTATCAACACTACTTCCCAAGATATAGCGCAGAAGTACATTTCCCATGGCTTTGACTGGTCGTTTATTCCCCCACAGGCTCCTCACATGGGAGGCCTCTGGGAAGCGGCAGTTAAGAGTTTTAAATTCCACTTAAAACGAGTGGCAGGAGCATATCGCTTCAATTTTGAAGAGTTCACAACTTTATTAGCAAGAATTGAAGGAGTATTAAATTCTAGACCGATTTCCTCTTTATCTGAGGACCCTAGCGATCTAACTGCCTTAACCCCCGGACATTTTCTTCGAGGTGGTCCAATTATGTCTTTCCCTGAACAAACAAATGACAATCTATCTCTAATTAACCGATGGGAGAAACTCAAGGCGATCCATCACAAACTCTCCCTACAATGGAAAGAAGAATATTTAAAATCAATGCATAAAAGATATAAATGGAAATTCTCCACTCCCAATTTAAAAATAAACGATTTTGTGGTAGTAATGGATGATCTTTTGCCCCCTTGCGAGTGGCGTCTCGGACGCATTGAAAAAGTTCATAGTGGGTCTGATCATCACGTACGGGTAGTAGACGTTCGGACACAAAACGGGACTATAACTCGTCCCATAACAAAATTATGCTACTTGCCCTATAATAATTCATAAACCAATAATGTCTTTTCATAATTATTTGGTTAGCGGCAAGTAGAAATTAAAATGTAAAATTAATCTTACATACAATATTTCCCAAATCTCTCTATTATATTTCAGATATATATCCATTTATCAACTTTCCATAGTCCACCTCACTTATATTTATTTTACTTCCAGCATGCCAAATCAACGTCCACGCAACCCAGCCGTTCATCAGTGCCAACTGTGCTACCGATACCACTCACTCCGATTCTGTCGGAGCTTCTTAGCGATGGGGCCAACTCAAAGAAGTCAGGTGGCTCGCAGTCTTAGGTACTGCGTAAACTGTTTGGCTCGGACCCATGTCGTTGCTGAGTGTGACAGTAGTGACACCTGTTTGTACTGCCAGCAACTACACCATACTCTGCTTCACCCCAATAGACGTAGTCGAACAGTGCATGAACGCCTGGGAGAACGGCCTAGCAACAGTGGCTCACCCATCCGAAGTAGGATGTCCGTAGTGCGTGCAACAACTATACGCAGAATACGCTCCACCACACCGGGCCACAATGCAAGAAACGGCAACAACAGTACCCGGCGCCGCTACACCAATCAACAAAACCGCACCACCAACATCAGACACCACACCATCCGCCACCGCAATCGCAACATCAACCGCAACACCAGTCGCAACATCAACCACAACAACAACAACCGAAACAACACCCAACCACCGGCTCCAAATCACCATATCCTTTCCGAGGCAATCCGATCATTAGCCGTGGTCTTATGTGCTTCCTCCTCCAACAAATAATTTGCACAAGTGCAACGAGGGGCGCCATGTATAAATTACCAAAACGTATTTTATATTTAATTGAATTTTGTTTATCAATAATGAATTTGTATGAATTGAATTAGATATATTGAATTGTATAAAATATTATAATTAGTTATAAGTCTATTATTGAATTCTGTTTCTTTATTTTCTTTTAATGAAAATCGCAATCTTTTAATGAATTGTCAACACAGAATTAACATTGTATAAAAAATTTATGTTAAACTTAACGAAAAAGAATTAACCGTTATAACGTTGTGTAAAAAAGCCTTCAAGGCATAAAACATAAAATAATAAAATTAAGTTTCAACACATCATCCAAAGGGTAAGCATCTCTTGCTACAATAAAAAATCTCTTTTACTTAAAACTAATTCCATTGGTTTTTTTATTTCTCATTTTCCTTTTTTCTCAAGCACCAAATCCTCAACTTATAATTTCTCATTGCTGAGAAATTATAAGTTGCCAAAAATATTTATTTATAATTAAATAAATAAATATTTAATTAACACAAATTCCCTAATTTGTACATTTGCTTGGAAAGCTGGAGTCGACAGGCTTGAACAAGGTTCTAAATGGATCGCTTTTGTGGCAAAGCATACAAAAACGCAGACATAGCCTTTTACAGTAGCTGCTCTTCTGAGAGTGGAACTTTTTAGTTCGAAGGGACCTGCGAAGTCAATGCCTGTAATATTGAAAGGGAACGAATATGTACAGCGATCAGGAGGAAGAGCTGCCATGATTTGTGAGCAAGCTTGTTTTTTATATATGATGCATGTCTTACAGTATCTGATTACCTTTTTTACCCGAAGTTTTAGACGAGAGATATAGAATTCCGTTTGTATCATGCGACACATTAGACTGCATTCACCATGCGCTAGAAATTCATGTAAATGTAATAGATATAATTCGCAAAGTCGGGAATCTCGTGGTAATATTATTGGGAATCGTTCTTTAAAGGGTAGTGAGGAGTTGGCTAATCGACCATTGACTCGTAAAATGCCTTCTTGGTCTAATAATGGATTGAGGGTAAATAACGATGAACTTTTTGGAATTGGCTCGGATTTTGAAAGAGCATCATATTCTGTCTGATAGCACCTTTTCTGAGCAAGCATTATTAGTCTGGATTTGACTGATTTAATTTCTTCTTGACCAAGTTCAGTATTATTATATTGTAAAGGAAAATTTGGATTTGCGAACGAACTTTTAAATCGTCTTATATATCGAAAGACGTAAGCTAAAACTCGTAAAGCTCGAGTAAAAGATGAGAATCTTTTAAGTATATCTTCAGGGAGAAGAGAAATATGAAAACTACTGGTGGGAACCTGTAAGTTTCCATTTTCTATAGCATTATTGGGACTTTGTTCATAAGATTTAAACGAATTTAATGGGTTATTCCGTGGCCATTCAGTTTTTGGATTTATTAGCCAAGAAGGACCATGCCACCAAAGAGTGTTACCGATGAGATCCTGAGGTCTGCAACCTCTTGAGCCTAGGTCAGCAGGATTACAGTGTGTTGGTACATGACGCCATTTTGCATTTGGAAGTAGCGTATGAATTTGTCCAATACGATTAGCCACATAAATTTCTTTCCAAGTAGCTGGTGGTTTTGCTAGCCATCCTAAGACAATTGATGAATCACACCATAGAATTATTTCGGTATTAGACAGGTTAAGTGATGTGATGGTATGATGTACTAGTTTTGCGAGCATAACGCTGCCAGACAGTTCCAGTCTAGGTAGAGTGATTGAGGCTAATGGCGCTACTTTAGTTTTGGCTACTAACAAATTGGAGAACACTACTGAGGAAGACGTTTCTATTCGTATATCCAAATTAGCCTATTGGCAGCACAATAGGCTAATTTGGAGGCATCACAGAACCCATGTATTTGAATATTGTCCACGGGAGTGAACTGAATCCAACGAGGAATTTGGATTTCTTGAATTTTTTGTAAATCAGTTATAATTTCATTCCAGATTCGGAGAGAATCTGGACTTACCAAATCGTCCCAATCAATTTTTTCTAGCCAAAGTTGTTGAATTAGAATTTTTCCTTTGACAACAACTACCAAAAGGTACAGTTGTCACCACCAGTACGTCATAAAACGAAGTGCGTTACCACCCGTGAAAGTGACGATTATGAATCGTACAACTGCACGACTTCATTGTAATGGCTTTGAACGGTACATACAAATGGCGAGCCGAAATGGAAAACAAGTGCCCGAGAATTAAATTTTTTTATTTTTATTTTGAATTATCTAATAATAAGTTACACCAATGAATTTATTTATTTATTTTTATTTTTACTATATATATTTGAATATTATTAATTTACATACAAATGAATTGTAATAATTTTTTATAATACGGCTGAGCCTTCTATAACGAAGGTTAATATTACCCTTGTGGTAGTGTGGGTCTTCGGACCGAATCTCACCCATAAAATAAAACACGATTATTTTATATTTATTTTGTTGTTTTCTTCAAAGTGGGGGAAAGATGTAACGTAGCGAACATTACTTGTCGCTACATACATAAATTTCTTAGTATATGAATACCCATTAATATCTTCTACATAAACATAATACCCCTAATATTGTCTCTTTGCTTTATACGTACTCACATATCAAACACACACACATGTATATTACATGTCGATTGTTTGTTTTATTCATTGTAAGTTATTTTCTTCTTTGTAATTCCCAACTAGTCTATACAAATTATTGTATATATGATTTAAGTTTGAACAAGCAAAGGGGCTGGCCAGCTATCGTAGTTCAGGTACATTGTTACACAGAAACTACGATTCATATCTACGTAAGTAGGTGTGAAACCATTTCACCTTAATACATTTTTACGCAGGGGTTTTCGGACCTACTGTTCCCGCAGGGGTCTTCGGATCGACTGTTCCCTTAGTAGTCTTTGGACTAGCTAATCCCGCAGGGGTCTTCGGACCGACTGTTCCCTTAGTAGTCTTCGGACTAACTAATCCCGCAGGGGTCTTCGGACCGACTGTTCCCTCAGTAGCCTTCGGGTTGACTGTTCCTTTAGTAGTCTTCGGGCTAACTAATCAACTTTGTAACTTACGCAGGGGTCTTCGGACCGACTGTTCCCTCAGTAGCCTTCGGGTTGACTGTTCCTTTAGTAGTCTTCGGGCTAACTAATCAACTTTGTAACTTACGCAGGGGTCTTCGGACCGACTGTTCCCTCAGTAGCCTTCGGGTTGACTGTTCCTTTAGTAGTCTTCGGACTAACTAATCAACTTTGTAACTTACGCAGGGGTCTTTGGACCGACTGTTCCCTCAGTAGCCTTCGGGTTGACTGTTTCCTTAGTAGTCTTCGGGCTAACTAATCCGCTTTGTAACTTACGTAGCGATCTTCGGACCGACTGCTCCCTCAGTAACCTTCGGGTTGGCTGTTCCCTCAATAGCTTTCGGGCTAATTGTTTAAATATTGTAATATACCTATTTTTAAGAAACTTATATGGTAACTAGTATTGAATAATAATACTGAATAGAATTGATCACGATTAACCGAACCAGCCTATACACAATACCGAGAATAAGCCAGTGGTAATACCGAGATATAAGCCGAGTGAGAAGTGTCTTTTCCGAATCGTGTAAGCCAGTAGAACCCGAAGAAGTTCCTATTTAATTCCAACAATCTTTGCTGTATTTTAATATTTTTTCTGCTGTAATTGAATATTTTATAAATTTTAAATAAAGAATTGAATTTATTGAAACCCCAAAAAGGGTAAATAATTCGTGTTATCACTTAAGGTTCGTGGATCCGTAAGTAGACCCTGGACGTGACTTAGCTACTCCAGCCAACGACAAAACCACGTTACAGTATGTATGTATGTATGTATGTATGTATGTATGTATGTATGTATGTATGTATGTATGTATGTATGTATGTATGTATGTATGTATGTATGTATGTATGTATGTATGTATGTATGTATGTATGTATGTATGTATGTATGTATGTATGTATGTATGTATGTATGTATGTATGTATGTATGTATGTATGTATGTATGTATGTATGTATGTATGTATGTATGTATGTATGTATGTATGTATGTATGTATGTATGTATGTATGTATGTATGTATGTATGTATGTATGTATGTATGTATGTATGTATGTATGTATGTATGTATGTATGTATGTATGTATGTATGTATGTATGTATGTATGTATGTATGTATGTATGTATGTATGTATGTATGTATGTATGTATGTATGTATGTATGTATGTATGTATGTATGTATGTATGTATGTATGTATGTATGTATGTATGTATGTATGTATGTATGTATGTATGTATGTATGTATGTATGTATGTATGTATGTATGTATGTATGTATGTATGTATGTATGTATGTATGTATGTATGTATGTATGTATGTATGTATGTATGTATGTATGTATGTATGTATGTATGTATGTATGTATGTATGTATGTATGTATGTATGTATGTATGTATGTATGTATGTATGTATGTATGTATGTATGTATGTATGTATGTATGTATGTATGTATGTATGTATGTATGTATGTATGTATGTATGTATGTATGTATGTATGTATGTATGTATGTATGTATGTATGTATGTATGTATGTATGTATGTATGTATGTATGTATGTATGTATGTATGTATGTATGTATGTATGTATGTATGTATGTATGTATGTATGTATGTATGTATGTATGTATGTATGTATGTATGTATGTATGTATGTATGTATGTATGTATGTATGTATGTATGTATGTATGTATGTATGTATGTATGTATGTATGTATGTATGTATGTATGTATGTATGTATGTATGTATGTATGTATGTATGTATGTATGTATGTATGTATGTATGTATGTATGTATGTATGTATGTATGTATGTATGTATGTATGTATGTATGTATGTATGTATGTATGTATGTATGTATGTATGTATGTATGTATGTATGTATGTATGTATGTATGTATGTATGTATGTATGTATGTATGTATGTATGTATGTATGTATGTATGTATGTATGTATGTATGTATGTATGTATGTATGTATGTATGTATGTATGTATGTATGTATGTATGTATGTATGTATGTATGTATGTATGTATGTATGTATGTATGTATGTATGTATGTATGTATGTATGTATGTATGTATGTATGTATGTATGTATGTATGTATGTATGTATGTATGTATGTATGTATGTATGTATGTATGTATGTATGTATGTATGTATGTATGTATGTATGTATGTATGTATGTATGTATGTATGTATGTATGTATGTATGTATGTATGTATGTATGTATGTATGTATGTATGTATGTATGTATGTATGTATGTATGTATGTATGTATGTATGTATGTATGTATGTATGTATGTATGTATGTATGTATGTATGTTAGTATGTATGTATGTATGTATGTATGTATGTATGTATGTATGTATGTATGTATGTATGTATGTATGTATGTATGTATGTATGTATGTATGTATGTATGTAGTTGTATGTATGTATGTATGTATGTATGTATGTATGTATGTATGTATGTATGTATGTATGTATGTATGTATGTATGTATGTATGTATGTATGTATGTATGTATGTATGTATGTATGTATGTATGTATGTATGTATGTATGTATGTATGTATGTATGTATGTATGTATGTATGTATGTATGTATGTATGTATGTATGTATGTATGTATGTATGTATGTATGTATGTATGTATGTATGTATGTATGTATGTATGTATGTATGTATGTATGTATGTATGTATGTATGTATGTATGTATGTATGTATGTATGTATGTATGTATGTATGTATGTATGTATGTATGTATGTATGTATGTATGTATGTATGTATGTATGTATGTATGTATGTTGTATGTATGTATGTATGTTGTATGTTGTATGTATGTATGTATGTATGTATGTATGTATGTATGTATGTATGTATGTATGTATGTATGTATGTATGTATGTATGTATGTATGTATGTATGTATGTTGTATGTATGTATGTATGTATGTATGTATGTATGTATGTATGTATGTATGTATGTATGTATGTATGTATGTATGTATGTATGTATGTATGTATGTATGTATGTATGTATGTATGTATGTATGTATGTATGTATGTATGTATGTATGTATGTATGTATGTATGTATGTATGTATGTATGTATGTATGTATGTATGTATGTATGTATGTATGTATGTATGTATGTATGTATGTATGTATGTATGTATGTATGTATGTATGTATGTATGTATGTATGTATGTATGTATGTATGTATGTATGTATGTATGTATGTATGTATGTATGTATGTATGTATGTATGTATGTATGTATGTATGTATGTATGTATGTATGTATGTATGTATGTATGTATGTATGTATGTATGTATGTATGTATGTATGTATGTATGTATGTTGTATGTATGTATGTATGTATGTATGTATGTATGTATGTATGTATGTTGTATGTATGTATGTATGTATGTATGTATGTATGTAGTTTGTATGTATGTATGTATGTATGTATGTTGTATGTATGTATGTATGTATGTATGTTGTATGTATGTATGTATGTAAGTATGTATGTATGTATGTATGTATGTATGTTTTGTATGTATGTATGTATGTATGTATGTATGTATGTATGTTGTATGTATGTATGTTGTATGTTATGTATTGTATGTATGTATGTATGTATGTATGTATGTATGTATGTATGTATGTATGTATGTATGTTTATGTATGTATGTATGTATGTATGTATGTATGTATGTATGTATGTATGTATGTATGTATGTATGTATGTATGTATGTATGTATGTATGTATGTATGTATGTATGTATGTATGTATGTATGTATGTATGTATGTATGTATGTATGTATGTATGTATGTATGTATGTATGTATGTATGTATGTATGTATGTATGTATGTATGTATGTATGTATGTATGTATGTATGTATGTATGTATGTATGTATGTATGTATGTATGTATGTATGTATGTATGTATGTATGTATGTATGTATGTATGTATGTATGTATGTATGTATGTATGTATGTATGTATGTATGTATGTATGTATGTATGTATGTATGTATGTATGTATGTATGTATGTATGTATGTATGTATGTATGTATGTATGTATGTATGTATGTATGTATGTATGTATGTATGTATGTATGTATGTATGTATGTATGTATGTATGTATGTATGTATGTATGTATGTATGTATGTATGTATGTATGTATGTATGTATGTATGTATGTATGTATGTATGTATGTATGTATGTATGTATGTATGTATGTATGTATGTATGTATGTATGTATGTATGTATGTATGTATGTATGTATGTATGTATGTATGTATGTATGTATGTATGTATGTATGTATGTATGTATGTATGTATGTATGTATGTATGTATGTATGTATGTATGTATGTATGTATGTATGTATGTATGTATGTATGTATGTATGTATGTATGTATGTATGTATGTATGTATGTATGTATGTATGTATGTATGTATGTATGTATGTATGTATGTATGTATGTATGTATGTATGTATGTATGTATGTATGTATGTATGTATGTATGTATGTATGTATGTATGTATGTATGTATGTATGTATGTATGTATGTATGTATGTATGTATGTATGTATGTATGTATGTATGTATGTATGTATGTATGTATGTATGTATGTATGTATGTATGTATGTATGTATGTATGTATGTATGTATGTATGTATGTATGTATGTATGTATGTATGTATGTATGTATGTATGTATGTATGTATGTATGTATGTATGTATGTATGTATGTATGTATGTATGTATGTATGTATGTATGTATGTATGTATGTATGTATGTATGTATGTATGTATGTATGTATGTATGTATGTATGTATGTATGTATGTATGTATGTATGTATGTATGTATGTATGTATGTATGTATGTATGTATGTATGTATGTATGTATGTATGTATGTATGTATGTATGTATGTATGTATGTATGTATGTATGTATGTATGTATGTATGTATGTATGTATGTATGTATGTATGTATGTATGTATGTATGTATGTATGTATGTATGTATGTATGTATGTATGTATGTATGTATGTATGTATGTATGTATGTATGTATGTATGTATGTATGTATGTATGTATGTATGTATGTATGTATGTATGTATGTATGTATGTATGTATGTATGTATGTATGTATGTATGTATGTATGTATGTATGTATGTATGTATGTATGTATGTATGTATGTATGTATGTATGTATGTATGTATGTATGTATGTATGTATGTATGTATGTATGTATGTATGTATGTATGTATGTATGTATGTATGTATGTATGTATGTATGTATGTATGTATGTATGTATGTATGTATGTATGTATGTATGTATGTATGTATGTATGTATGTATGTATGTATGTATGTATGTATGTATGTATGTATGTATGTATGTATGTATGTATGTATGTATGTATGTATGTATGTATGTATGTATGTATGTATGTATGTATGTATGTATGTATGTATGTATGTATGTATGTATGTATGTATGTATGTATGTATGTATGTATGTATGTATGTATGTATGTATGTATGTATGTATGTATGTATGTATGTATGTATGTATGTATGTATGTATGTATGTATGTATGTATGTATGTATGTATGTATGTATGTATGTATGTATGTATGTATGTATGTATGTATGTATGTATGTATGTATGTATGTATGTATGTATGTATGTATGTATGTATGTATGTATGTATGTATGTATGTATGTATGTATGTATGTATGTATGTATGTATGTATGTATGTATGTATGTATGTATGTATGTATGTATGTATGTATGTATGTATGTATGTATGTATGTATGTATGTATGTATGTATGTATGTATGTATGTATGTATGTATGTATGTATGTATGTATGTATGTATGTATGTATGTATGTATGTATGTATGTATGTATGTATGTATGTATGTATGTATGTATGTATGTATGTATGTATGTATGTATGTATGTATGTATGTATGTATGTATGTATGTATGTATGTATGTATGTATGTATGTATGTATGTATGTATGTATGTATGTATGTATGTATGTATGTATGTATGTATGTATGTATGTATGTATGTATGTATGTATGTATGTATGTATGTATGTATGTATGTATGTATGTATGTATGTATGTATGTATGTATGAATGAGTACTATTAAGTCTTAGTAAGCTGCTTGAACTACACCAACTAAATAACACTACGTATGTATTCTCCATGTACACTAGACCTGTCCTTAAAAAATAGATTAGATTTCTATCGATTTCCGGCACTGGTTCTCGTTATGAGATTGGCCTTAAATTTTGCATCAGTTAGTATTAGTTACTAGTGAACAAAATAAGTCCCATCCAAAGCATAGCTGGACAGGGCTAATGTGTATGACACGCTCTCGCTCTCACATACAAAGAATGTAACACAGAAGACTCCTGTTATTGTATTCAAGTGAATTACAGTTAAAGGTAGTTTATTTCTTGAAACAGGTGATTTACAGCCACTACACTGCGCCATAGTACCACCGCTCACTCCTTCCTTCTCTGTCTCCTCCTTCTGCACTGCTTTTATACCAATTTCTTGTTCGTTTTCTTAACCCTTATGATTTTACCACAACTGCTTCATATTTTTGCCATTCTCCATTACAAGTTTAATTCTTCTTGCGGTCTTTATTTTTAGGTTTCTTTTTCTATATTTTTTTTTAAATCGATAGTATGCAATTACAAGCACATGGAGTGTGTGTGTATGGAAAGTATAATTGGTATTTGAAATGAATTCATATGTGTGTATTTTGTGGAAAGAGCGTGTATGTGTATGTGAAATATCTATTAATTTAAAAATAAATTAGCGGTCAATATTAATACGTGGTGGCGCATGACGAACACAAAAGAGTGAGTATGCGAATACAAATTGTTTAAACCATTTTCTTTTTTTAATTGCAATGCAAACAAAAGTCATTTTATTTTAATGACTTGGTTTTATTAATATTTTATATGTTTTATATATTATTTTTAATATAAGCTTTTGAAAGAATATGTTGACGCAATATGTGGTTTATAAATAATTAGAAACTTCATATACCTAAGAATTTATATTTATTTTTAGATTTCTTGCAAGAAAATCAATCAATGGAAGTGTAACAAGAAATTGTAATCTAATGTAGTTTAGTATAAGTTTTTTTTTGTAACTATTAACTTCGGTTTAATTGCGAGAAAAATAGGAATGTGTACGTATGATTGTTGTCAACAAATAATTATAAATCATTCGCCTCCATTGCTCAGAGTAGCTCATCACGATTTTATGGGACTACCAAACGTATACCTTATATTAATTTCATGTTTATTAATTATGACTTAATCATATCCAATTCAAGTGATGGTTTCGTAAAAACAATTTAACCATTTAGTATTCTTAAATCAGACAGATAAAAATTACAGAGTTCTTTAGTTCAGGCTTTACATGAATACATTTTATTCAATAGTCAAATAGATTTTACAATTCACTTTAGATAGAAAAGATGAAGTGAAATGAAAGAAATAATATAATCTATCATATTGTAAGAACAAAAGAAAAACCAATAAGGTTTGTTATCATAAAACACAACTGTTTTGTGTAGCTTTTAAATTTTGGACATCAATAGAAAATGTATTCCTGATAGCTTAGAAAATACTTATAGAGGCTTTTGATTATGTTTTTTAATAAATAATTTAATCAATTCGGTGGTTCGGTCAAAATAATTTTGACCGGTAAATAAGTTGGTACCCTAGTCGGCAGACACTCAGGTCTGTTTCCCAACAAAGGGCTAATGGTCTTCATAAATATGATTGATGTATTAAGGTAGAATATATTATGGAATATAATAATACTTACATATATGAAAAAATATTTAGTTTCTATAACAAATCACCAAAATTTCGATAGCCCATTTCTGTTTTTCATTACATTACATTTATACATCAATCAATTTATTTTAGCACAACAGCAACAAAATTATTATTAGTAACATTGACATTCTACTGCACCTGTTTTTGCACTTTAGTTCATTCATTTCCTCCTACTGTTTGTTAGCTGTTTTTCGCTCAACATTTCCCTTGGCATTATAATGTTACAGCAGGAGGTGCTAAACAGTTTAAACTGATGTTCGATGATGGCGATGGTGATGACAATGTGACAAAAGTAATTAGGCAAAACACATCATCACATCTAGCACACACACACAAACCCAAACACATTCAAATGCATGTAGTTAGGTAAGAATCAGTATTTTTGTATTTGTATACACTATACTTGGCAAATTGTACTAACTGCCGAAGTTACAGCAACATCAGCAACATGAACAACAATTGTTGTTATCTACATATCTACAACATTTTATAGTTGCTATCCATAATGAACAATGATGTTTTTTAAAGGCATGTTTTCCCAATCACACGTTGGAGCATTTTGTTTCTTAACTCTCCATCCATCCATCCTTCCCTTCCATTAGCATTTTAACACTTTTATATACCAAAAGACAAACACAACAAAAAAGAAAGATATTTTAAAACAGGCTCACAAACGTTGATGCCATTCACCCCTATCGGCAATAACATGTGAAATTTTGTTCCCATGAAATATTCATTTCCCTCGAAGGGAAAATTGCTATCGGGAATATCACGATGAACTTTACATTCACAATAGTTGATTTTGTTTGTAACAGCTGTTAATTGTGTACAAAATTCCATCTAAAAATTTCACAACAAGGGGATTTTTTTCACGTGAACAAAGTTGATGAACGAAAAAAGGAAAAGGGAAAATATTTCATGTGAAATATTGATTCGCGATAGGGGTGATTGTCTATGACATTGATAATGTGTTCATACACCCAATGCAAACATTCATTGGCATTTAATGGCAACTCATCTCATCTTTGGTATGACTTTACAATAAATGACAGTGTGTGAATGTGTATATGTATGTATGTTTGTATATGTGGGAGAAAGTGTCGATATAAAAAAAGACTCTCGTTTACATATTGTCTAACACACATGTACTGTGGATACATGCATATGTGTATATGTGCATATGTATGTATACCAGATAATGGTTAGTGTTAAAATAAATTTGTAATATCACCTAGTTTTTGTAGCCTATAATTTAACTACTTAATACGGTAGAAGACTGTCAATTACTTAAAAAGCCACAAACAGTTAACACTATTTCCAATTAATGAACTTAAGAATACATATGTATTTCAGATTTCCTAAACACTAAATGAATAAATAAATTGTTATTTAAAACCAGAACTTACCTAAACTAAATTATTTTTAGTTTTATTTTTTGCCTTGGATAGACAAAATTTATTTTTCGATTTTGAACAATTTCAAACGATGCAATTGGATGCTCTGAAGTAAAAATGAAGTCTTAATTTATGTATCAGCGATTCAGTTGATTTTCTTCAGAAAAATGTTTCGAGAATGTTTCCAAAAATTAGTATCAAGAATTTAATTGTAAAATTAGTATAAAGAATATTAAATAGAAAGTGTCCTTTTTTAACCCGCAACTAGTATTAATTGCGCATTTAAAGCATTCTCAAAATGTTTATATTCAACTCTTCTGTGATGTGTTATTGACAAGAACAGATCTACAGTTAACAATCAACATTTATTTTTTTTTAATTCTTTGGTCATATTTTAATTGTAATAATGAAATTAGTAATAAAGAAAATAATTTAAAAATTTGTTTGCATTGAGTTCATAAATATTCAAAACAAGCTGTTATGGTCTAGTATTATTATGATTATGCAGTTTTTTTCATATACAGTAGTGCTTTAACTTTTTTACATTTTTTGCAAATATGGTCGAATAGACCATTGAATGTTATTTAAAAAAAATGTACACAAAAAGGTAGGTTATAGCCCTAATATACAGCCTAATTATGAATAAAAATTCTCTGGGAGTTTTTTTCCTTTTCTTTTTTTAACATGCATAATTGGGCTGATAGTGTATTACTAGGAGACTAGGGACAAATGTAACCTAATTTTCGACATACTTTACAGTATACAATTGCATATCATCCTCTTAATTCTGTGCTTTACTAAAAGAAGAGAGATCTATGAGAGATCTATGAAATCATTAACAGAGCTTTGAATTATACAACGATAAGGTTGTATACAGAAAAGCATTCAGTTTTGCATGCTACTCTTGAAAAATTTAATTGATCATGCAATATTCGTATTAAAAGTTTGTAATTAATAGAATCAAAAGCCTTCCTAAAATCTAGAAAAAAAACAACTGTTCCTTAACCTTCATCCGTACTTTTCCTATTTTTCTCAATGACGTCCAAAACCAAAGCAGTTGTAGTTTGTCCGATTCCAGACTGAGATTATTTTAATCTAAAAAATTCATAATGACTTCCATTAGTTTACTGTAAATGTATATTAGAGTGACAATCAGTTGAATGGAAAAAAAATGTTTGTTAAAAATTTTGAAGAGTGCCGGGTTGAATATTGTGACACTAGGCCTAAAAGTTAAGTGCTGAAAAATTTGAGCGAAATCGGTCAACGATTTCTGGACGCGCATCGAGGTCAAAGTTCAGATATATGCAAAATTTAACTATTTATATGAAATAAATAGGTGAAACTCGTTAACTTTCTGCATTGTGTTCTAGAAATATATAGATTTATTTATATTAATGCGCGACCAGAAATCGTTGTCCGATTTAACTCAAATTTTCAGCACTTAACCCTGCACTTTTTGAAATCTAAAAAAAATCGGCTGTCACTCTAATGTATATGATTCATTTGGCATTCATATGTTGTATTTTCTTGAGTTATTAACTTATTTTAGTTAACAATTAAACAACTTGTAATTTTTGTATTCCCATGTTCAAAAGCAAACTAGTTTCAAAGCAAAATGTATGTTGTAAGATTGCAGATTGCCGTCGCATATTAGTATTCTTGCGTTTAACGAAGTGTTCATTCGTAGATGATAGTTTCATATTTCATACAAAACATTAAAATTTGTAAACTTAAACATAAAAATGGTGTTAAATGGATGCCATTATCATCACACATCAACTGCAATAAAAACAACTACAGCATCCTCATACCCTCTACGAATATTTATTTTTAGCTATCTGTTTGTCTTAAATGTAATTATACCCTTCACCATGAGTGGCAAAGGTAGCCTATTTTAATTATAGTCTGTCTATTGAAATCAACTATCCGAAGTCCTCGAAAATTAATGATACATCAATATAACGCATATTGAAACCCGGTTCATGAGCCGGGGACTGAGCTATGAGAAAGAAAAAAAATCAATGTTTTAAGACATTTGAGTTCTAAATACCAGTCAGAAGTGTTTTGGGGAATATTTTTCAAAATAATCACGTAAATGATCAATTATTTTTAATTATTTTATTTTCTTTTATGTCACTAAGTTGAAGGGTATATAAGATTCGGCATATTCTAATATCTCTAGTTCATATTCTAAAGGAATTGATGTTGCTGCCTTCACACGATCATCAACATCACCAGTTCTATCTGTGCGATATAGTGTCTACACGCAGAGAAAAAATATTGTTGTGCATTACAGTTACAGTTTGTTTCAATTTGTTTGTATTTTACTTCTTGTATGTTGAATTAAATACCACTGTTTAGAATTTTATTAATTTTTTTTTGGTAATTTAATAATCGCTTTAAAAAGCTCTATAATTCAAGCAAGTCAGAATCTTGTCATTATATTTTTGGGGTTGAAAATTAAACAATATACATATTTTGACACTATTTACATATAAAATCCATTTTGTTGTAGAAAAGTTGAAATACAAAATGAAATATCTGAATATTTTATATAATCTCGTTAAAGGTAACAGCATACGTTTACAGCTTCAATTTAAATATTTATCAAAAATAAAATTTAAATATAAATTTACATGTATATGTGCTCATATACATATATATACATATAAGTACAAGTATACAAAATATAAAGATATCCGTTTTTCATAAATACTTTATATTCATGTATATGTCTATGTAAATGTACCCAGCAGTTTGAAAAGTGCCAATTGGAAACCTTATACTAGTTATATTACTACTTGAACAACAAACTAGTTCGCTGTGGCTGCTAAAGTGGTAGTTAAATGGTTATCACTTGCACTACATTTCACCAGCATATTCAGTAATAAACAATAGTCAGCTATTTGTCCTAAGTTTTTGAAAATATCCCAGCAGTTTGAAAAGTGCCAATTGGAAACCTTTCACTAGCTATATTACTACTAATACAACACACTAGTTCGCTGTGGCTGGTAAAATGGTAGTTAAATGGTTATCATTTGCATTACATTTCACCAGCATATTCAGTAATAAACAATAGTCAGATATTTGTCATAAGTTTTAGAAAATAAATTCAAGAAAAATAAAATCTTCTAAAATATACCACTTCGATGGGCACATGTAATGCTGATTGTGGCCGTTTGTGTTTTCATTCTCAGTGATGTAGAAAATGCAAAAATAGAGAGTAGACTCACATGTTAATCTTAATAACAATTAGAGAGCAGTACAAATAAGAGCTCAGTGGTTTAGTGGCTAGAACAGTTGACTAGAAAACGAGAGGTTATGTGTTCAACCCCGCTCTCAGAAAAATTTATTTTTTCTTTTTTTCTCAAATGCTGGAGTATTTTCACTATTGAATTTAATAGTGAAGTGTTATGCAGAATGTGCCAATCGGCCACCCGCAATGACATCCCCGTGTTAAATTCACCAGTCAATAACATTGCGAGTGGGTTGAAAATTCACTAGTAGTAGTTCTCAGTGGCTAACTAATTCGACGTTGCGAAACTAGTGCAATGAACTGCAGGGTATATATACCCAGCAGTTTGAAAAGTGCCAATTGGAAACCTTACACTTCTACAACTAACTAGTTCGATGTGGCTGCTAAAGTGGTAGTTAAATGGTTATCACTTGCACTACATTTCACCAACATATTCAGTAATAAGCAATAGTCAGCTATTTGTCCTAAGTTTTTGAAAATAAATTCAAGAAAAATAAAATTTTCTAAAATATAACACTTCGATGGCCACATGTAATGCTGAATGTGGCCATTTGTGTTTTCATTCTCAGTGATGATGTAGAAAATGAAAAAATAGAGAGTAGACTCACATGTTATTCTTAATAACAATTAGAGAGCAGTATAAATAAGAGCTCTGTGGTTTAGTGGTTAGAGCATTTGACTAGAAAACGAGAGGTTATGTGTTCAACCCCGCTCTTAGAAAAATTTATTTTTTCTTTTTTTCTCAAATGCTGGTGTATTTTCACTATTGAATTTAATAGTGAAGTGTTATGCAGAGTGTGCCAATCGGCCACCCGCAATGACATCCCCGTGTTAAATTCACCAGTCAATAACGTTGCGAGTAGGTTGAAAATTCACTAGTAGTAGTTCTTAGTGGCCAACGAATTCGACGTAGCGGAACTAGTGCAATGAACTGCAGGGTAGTTATGCATGAGCATTGTGTTAATATCATTACCAACCGAAAGTGTTTTGTATATTTTTCTGTGTTAGTAAGTAAAGAAGAATAATATATATTCCTATGCAATAAAAGTTGGACTATTTTTTATTTGTTTATATTTCCATTTTTTTTGTGGATTATTTTTGTTTTATTTTAAAATTCGAATACATTCAACCATAAATTTTTGTTATAAATGTGAAAATAATACCGTTTTAATAAACCCCTCTAAACAGAATAAACAAAACAGTAAATATGTTGACCATGGCTACACCTGCAACACTAAAGCTACACCTCCTGTTTTAGAAGTTTTCTTGTTGTTCCATTTTTTAAGGAAATATTTCGTTTTTTTTGTTCTCACAACAATAAATCGAAAAATGTATTTATCTGGAAAAAATATTTACATTTAATTTTTATAAGGATAACAACTAGGGTATTCAATTAATCGGGTTTCTGATTTAATCGGTTAATCGAGCAAATAATTAATCGAGGTTTAGATTTATTCGGTTAATAATCGGTTAATTTAAAATTATTCGATTAACCGAATAATTTTTATTTTCATTTTAAATTGAAAATACAACAACGAATTTTGTGTACAAAAACATAAAAAACAGCAAATAAGGTATTTGAGATAAGTTTTGTGAACATATCGTCTATTTGCTGCAACAACGTCATAACTCAAAATCCGTGTTTTTTTGAACTAATACAAAATATGAGTTTTCAAAAAAGTCAATTATTTTTTGTGTGAGACATTTTTTGTTGTAAACATTAAAATTCATGTTTTCTCGTATATTTTATAAGTTTGAGTTAAATACAGATGAGAAAGATATTAACATCTACTGTTTATATTTCTGAAATCGAAATGTTTTCTCGTATATTTTATAAGTTTGAGTTAAATACAGATTAGAAAGATATTAACATCTACTGTTTATATTTCTGAAATCGCATGATTTTTTGAACATTTTTTAAGAAATATGTAGTAAAATGTCATAAAATATTCAAAGACGTTTTTCTCGAAACGACTTTTTTTGAATTATGACGTTGTTGCAGCAAATGAGCGATGTGTGAGGTTTTTAGGGCTTTAGTGAGATCTTCTGAAATAATCTTTTATTAAAAGAATATAATTTAAAAGATTTTTTCTTTAGATTTAATAAAACTTTTCTTGGAAAAAAACTCTCTCGCTGATTGTATATGTTGGAGAAATCAAAAGCATGATAAAGAATATTCCTTTTTGCATTGTTTTAGATTTTTCATAGTTTCGTTTAGTTATGATAAAAGACTCATTTCAAAAAAAAAGTTTCGTCTATACATGTAAATCCAAATAAAGTTTCAAATACATGTAAATTAAATATGTCAGTTGTTATACTTACTCACTAATCATGTTTATTGGATGTTCAAAAAATATCTAATTTTAATTTGAAATTTGTATTTGAATTGAAACAAAAAAATAAATACAAAAAAAATGTTTAAAGTGGAAAAAAAAGGAATTTCGGTTAATCGGTTAATCAATACAAATTAATCGGTTTATTTGTTATTTGAAAATCGGCAATTTCAAATTATTCGAACAGTTAACCGTACAAAATTAATCGGTTAACCGATTAACGGTTAATCGATTGAATACCCTAATAACAACGGAAAACCTAACTCCGTATGTATGTTTATATGTACATATGTATATTAGAGTGACAGCCGATTTTTTTTTAGATTTCAAAGAGTGCCGGGTGGAATATTGTGACACTAGGCCTAAATGTTAAGTGCTGAAAATTTGAGCCAAATCGGGCAACGATTTCTGGACGCGCATCGAGGTCAAAGTTCAGATATATGCAAAATTTTACTGTTAATATGGAATAAATAGGTGAAACTCGTTAACTTTCTGCATTGTTTTCTAGAAATGTGTAGATTTATTTATATTAATGAATATTACATAAAATTTTTTTTTTGGAAATTAACCCTGTATCTCCTTTGGTTCAAAATGACCCAAAAACTGTATTATCGCCAAAATTAGAGAAAAATGCAAATTTTTCAGTTTGTGAAAAAATTTTGCTATTAAATAAATACTTTTGCAATTGAATGCAAAAGAATCGAAATATGTACGTAATTATCGTTGTAATGAGATATAAATGACAAAATTTTATTAAAAAATTTTGAAGTTATTACAAATTCGCCACTTCAGGCCACTTGAACAAAAAATTTAGGAAAAAAGTTAAGATATTTCGAGAAAAATTAAAATAAAAGCTAATTTTTACTTAAAATATTTCCATATTTACTTGTATATGAGTTTTTGTCTTCGTAGGATACCGTTAACCTATTCGCAGGTATGGCCAAAAAAAATAATTTTTTTTAACGGCTGTTTCAAAACTCCATTTTCAAATTTTTAAAAATTTTGTTAAACAAATTTCAGATTTTTTCTATCATCACATTGGGGTTTATTGATATCAAAATAGGGAATAAAAATATGAAAAAATTATGTCAATACCTCTTACAGTTTTTCCGTACCAGCGATTTAAATTTTGCGTTTTTCAAGAAAAACAAATTTTTTGTCCATATTTAGGCGAGTGAGTCCAATTTCCATACTGTTATAAATTTTAAGTAAAATCTATTCATAATATTATAGTCCTTGTAATTCTAAATATGTTCTGAAAGTTTTACTAAAATCGGAAAACGATAACCTTTGAATCGTGAAGGTCAAAGGTCAAATTTTTCAATATTTGGAATTTCTAATGAAAAGATAGCGAAATGTTATATATTTTTGGGCCGATTTTAATGCAACTTAAGGAAAATATAACATAAGGTACAGAATTTAAAATAACAGCTCAAAAATGGAAATTAACCCTTAGCAGCACTTGGGGTCCAAATTACCCTCAACTTTTAAAATCACGAAAAACACAACCATTTTGACCCCAAGTCCTCTTAAAAGTTAAAATCCATTTTTGCACTGTTGTTGTAAATGCTAGATACCAATATATATTTTCCTCAAGTTTCATGAAAATCGGCCCAAAAATATATAACATTTCGCTATCTTTTCATTAGAAATTCCAAATATTGAAAAATTTGACATTTGACCTTCACGATTCAAACGTTATCGTTTTCCGATTTTAGTAAAACTTTCAGAACATATTTTTTAATCAAATTTTGTCATTTATATCTCATTACAACGATAATTACGTACATATTTCTATTATTTTGCATTCAATTGCAAAAGTATTTATTTAATAGCAAAATTTTTTCAAAAACTGAAAAATTTGCATTTTTCTCTAATTTTGGCGATAATACAGTTTTTGGGTCATTTTGAACCAAAGGAGATACAGGGTTAATTTCCAAAAAAAAATTTTAATGTAATATTCATTAATATAAATAAATCTACACATTTCTAGAAAACAATGCAGAAAGTTAACGAGTTTCACCTATTTATTCCATATTAATAGTAAAATTTTGCATATGTCTGAACTTTGACCTCGATGCGCGTCCAGAAATCGTTGCCCGATTTGGCTCAAATTTTCAGCACTTAACATTTAGGCCTAGTGTCACAATATTCCACCCGGCACTCTTCAAAATTTTAACAAAAATTTTTTTCCATACAACTGATTGTCACTCTAATGTATATATATAAAGGAACGGGAGGAGTTTCCGGTATATGTTCATATGTGTGCATAAGTGAGTGTTAAAAGCCATTGCATAAATGCATATAAATAGCTATCCACTGTTGTTGTTGTTACTGTTGTTATTGCTTATGGCTCTTTTATACCAATGCACAAATAAATTTGTGGTAGCATTAGTTGCAGTTATTGCTGTTGTTGTTTCTGCTGATGTTGCTGTGCGGTTGCTTGTTTGTTTTCAATGTCTCGTCTTTACGACACCACACTAGGATATCCAATTTATTCGAGTTTTCTTTTGCTCGAATAAAATGCATAATTCGAATAAGAGATTTAAACATGATCGAATAATTCGATTAGATATCGTGTTTAATACAAAATTGCGATTCTGCCAATAGTTTGATACCATATTTTCTCATTACGAATCATATCGAACTACTGAACTACAGAAATTGAAAAATTTTCTTTAGTACAATTATAACAGAATAATGTAGGACATAATTATTTATTTAAATCTAGAACTAAATATTTAAAAAAAGATGATAAATTAAAACAAATTTATTCGTTCATTGTATACCATTATTCTACATAAAATTATTCGAAAATAGCAATTTTTAAATTCATCGAAAATTATTCGTAAGAAATTGTTCGATTAATCGAATGATTATTATTAAAATGGATACCCTACGCCACACACATACATATGCATATAGAAAAATAAGAGCAAAAGAATAAAAATTATTAAAACGTAAACAAACACTATGGCGTCATGCTTAAGCACACAAAAATATGAACACAGACTCTGTTTTCTTTCACTCGCATTCTCTCATACATAGTACATATCGTCACCTAAAACACTTACCGACCTATGTAATATACATATCTCAAAAAATTAGTGTTTTGCTAAAATAAATTCTTTACAATAATTGGATTTTTTACAGAAATACCAACCTAAATTTATATTTATGAGCACTGGAGCAATCGTTTGATGAACATTAGAGAAGCCAATCCTGATCCCAAAAATACAGGGATTTCCAAATATCGGTATTTGTGAAAAAAAAATACGGGAATTACTAGTAATTTCGGAATTTTTGCTATTTTGGGAGCTAAAATTCGGCATAATTAAATATATTACTAATCGCTCTAACTAATGGTGTCAGATTTTTAAATTTAAATGGGGCAGCAGCAGATTTCGTATTGGTTTTATCAAATTTCTTTTAATTTAATATGGTCTTTTGTGCACAAAAATAAAGCAGATGTTTTTGGGCTGTATGAAATTGTAACTTTACTTCTTGAAAATGTTATGTCTGTTTAAGGTTTACCAAACGAAAAGTAAAAAATACTTGTGTTCCATACTCAAAATAAAAGAAGTAATGCTTTTGTTACATTTTTAAATTTTAAACCTGTTTTAAAGTTTATTTCATTTGTATGGATCCAGAGTACATATACTGTATAAGATCGCAAATTACTCATAACCATGATTGGTAAGGATATATACCCAAAACAACAAAATGAAAACAAAAATAATAATCAACGAAAATGGAAATATTCTGTTGCTTTATAGCAGATGATTTATAATAATATGTATTGGCATTAGGGTTGCCAGATTCAGACTTGCAAAAAGCTGGACATTGGGGTCTAAAAAGCTGGACAAATCAAAAAAAAAACTGGACATTTAAAAAATTACTGAGAAAATGTTAATTTTGGTTTTGTGTAAATAATTTTTATTAAAATATGTTTTTATCCATTGTAATCAACATATATATTATATACTATGTATTACACGGTGTTACAGTGAGACAAAAACTTGGAAAACGACAAACAGTTGGTTATAGGTCTTGTTGAGTACATTACAAATTGTGTCTAAAAATTTGAGAACACTCTCAAATTCAGAAGTTATTCTATAAACCCGTTTTAACAGATGTTTGTCAACTTATCGACCAGTAACTCAGTCAGCTTTTGTCCGATTTTAATTTTTTAACGGGTTTAGAAAGAAAATTTAATACGCTTTAAAATGTTGTGCATTTTTTGATTAATACGTTTTTTAGTAAAATATATTTATATATGGGGCATTTCATGTCAAGTGAACCAACTTTTGAAATCGATGTCTTCCGATCGGGATGAAATTTGCACCAAGGTTAGCTCTATTGGATAGTAACTCAGACACAATTTTTCAACAACATCGGTCGAGAACTCTCTGAGTTATAGGGGGTAAAATTTTGACAATTTGGTCAAACAGGGGTTTTTTCTTATCCATGTAACTTATTACCTATTGTTCTTAGCAAAATGTGTCCCAAATAGTATAGATAGCTATTTCTTCGATCTTTCGAAAAAAAATATTTAAAAAAAAAATAAAAAATTTTTAATATTTTTTTTCCGAAATCAAAAACTTTTTTGACTTTTTTTTTTTTTTTTTTTTTCTTAAAATAAAGTTTAGATATTTTCCTTGAACACCTACTTGGTCGCTTAGTGGGATGCGAGTGGGATATCTATCAAAATAAATATTTTGTAACTCAAAACATAAAATTTTTGACTTTTTTTGCAAAATCAAAAACTTTGTTGACTTTTTTTTTTCAAAATGGACCCTTTTTTAATCTTTTTTTTTAGGTCAAACAAAAGCTTAGATATTATCCTTGAAGACCCTTTTGGTCGCTTAGTGGGATGCGAGTGGGATATCTATCAAAATAAATATTTTTTAACTCAAGACTTACAATTTTTGACTTTTTTTTTGCAAATACGATTTTTTTTCCAAATGGGCCCCTTTTTTTAAAATTTTTTTTGTAGTCAAAAGAAAGCTTAGGTCCATTCTTTTAAGATATTTTTAGTCCCTTAGTGGGATGCGAGTGGGATATCTATCAAAATAAATATTTTGTAACGCAAGACATACAATTTTTTAATTTTTTTTTGCAAAATCAAAATTTTTTTCCAATATGGGCCCTTTTTTAAATTTTTTTTTTGCTCAAAAGAAAGCCTAGGTCCATTCCTTTAAGATATTTTTAGTCCCTTAGTGGGATGCGAGTGGGAATTACTAGTAATTTCGGAATTTTTGCTATTTTGGGAGCTAAAATTCGGCATAATTAAATATATTACTAATCGCTCTAACTAATGTTGTCAGATTTTTAAATTTAAATGGGGCAGCAGCAGATTTCGTATTGGTTTTATCAAATTTCTTTTAATTTAATATGGTCTTTTGTGCACAAAAATAAAGCAGATGTTTTTGGGCTGTATGAAATTGTAACTTTACTTCTTGAAAATGTTATGTCTGTTTAAGGTTTACCAAACGAAAAGTAAAAAATACTTGTGTTCCATACTCAAAATAAAAGAAGTAATGCTTTTGTTACATTTTTAAATTTTAAACCTGTTTTAAAGTTTATTTCATTTGTATGGATCCAGAGTACATATACTGTATAAGATCGCAAATTACTCATAACCATGATTGGTAAGTGATATATTTATATGTAATTGAATACCCTATATTATTATTCTCTTTATTATCGTATATTCCTTAAGTCTAGTTCTTAAGTTATACCGTTAGTTATATCAATGATTTTAATAAATGAGTTCAGTCTGCTTTTAACTACCGTCGTGTGTTTTACTATCGGACACTACATTTGGCGACGAGGCAAAAACAAACCAGTTAAATTAAATTCTTGTTCAAAATGACAGAGACACCAATTGCGTTCGTAGGGACAATTGAAGCTTATAATATTGGTGATGATTTTAATTTATATATTAATAGATTAAATCATTTGTTGTCATTAAATAAAATAAAAACGGATGCTGACAAAATTTCTTTTCTAATAAGTCTCGGTGGATCGGAGTTGTATAAAACACTGTGTTCAATTTTGTCACCAAAAACTGAACGAGATTATACTTTTGAAACCATTGTGAACACGTTGTCCTTACATTTTAAACCGAAGAAAAATGTGATTGTGGAATGTTTTAAGTTTTTCAAAAGAGATCAACAATTGTCTGAAACAATATCTGATTATATTGTTGAATTAAAGCAGTTGTCCCAGGAATGTGAATTTGGAACATTCCTCGATAAGGCGCTACTCATAAAATTTGTTTGTGGTTTAAATAATGAAAACATACAGAACCGGCTACTGAATGATAGTAACGTAGCCACGTTTGAAAAAGCATGTCAGCTTTCTTTGTCTTTAGACATGAATCAAAATCACGTGGAGATGCTAAGGAATAACACATTACATAAATTAAATCACGAGAAGCCTTCCACTTCTGGAAATTACCCAAGGCAGGGTCAGCGACAGCAAAGCAGAGATGCTGAGGGAAACAGAGGTAGGCGTGACTTTAATCGAAGAAGAGACAACAACAATAGTATCATATGTTTTTACTGTAAAATAAAAGGCCACATCGAACGAAACTGCTGGAAAAAACAAAACGATGAAAATGGATATAAAAGAAAGTATAGAGAACGTAAGAATAAAAATGTAAATAGAGTTAATAACATTGATTATAGTACAAGTGATGACAGTGATTATTTGAATAATTTAAGTAATATATTTGAAACTAATTTTGCAAAAGGTTTATTGATTAAAATTAAAATTGAAAACATTTATTTCGAAATGGAAGTTGACACCGGAGCGTGTGTTTCAGTTATTCATATATCAGATTATAACACACATTTTAGTAATATTGAATTACAAAATGATGAGAAATTTTTAAAGGTGGTTACGGGGGAACGTGTGAAAGTTGTTGGGTCACTGTACGTTACTGTTAAATACAAGTGTGTTGAACAAAATATGAAATTGTTCGTTCTTGATTCGGATCAAAAATTTACTTCTTTAATGGGTAGAAATTGGTTGGATTTGTTAGTCCCAAATTGGCGTAATGCATTTGGCGATATAAAAAGTATTTCTTCAAATTTTAATTTCAAAAAATATGATCTATTATTTTCGAAAGCTAGTCTTACGACAATAAAAGAATATACGGCGGAAATATCTTTGAGGGACGATGCATATCCAATTTTTTCTAAAGCATACCCAGTACCATATGGGTTAAGAAAGAAAGTAGAAGATGAATTAGATAAACTATGTAGAGACGGTGTATTAATTCCTGTAAATAGAAGCAGGTGGGCAAGTCCAATTGTAATAGCAAATAAAGGGGACGGTTCGATAAGAATTTGCGTAGACTGTCGTCGGACGATAAATCGTTTTGTGGAAATGGAGCACTATGTCATTCCTCGTGTTGACGATATACTTGCTAGTTTAGCTGGGTGGAACGTTTTTTGTAAGTTAGATTTAACAGGCGCTTACCTACAAGTAGGAGTAACCGATCGGTCAAGAGAACTTCTAACTATTAACACACATCGTGGGCTATACCAGTATACACGTCTTATCTATGGGTTAAAAACAGCACCACAAATGTTTTCAAAAATTATTTGTGAAATATTAAAAGGATTAGATAAAACCTTAGTTTATTTTGATGATATACTAGTAGGAGGCTCCGATTTAAAAGAATGTCAAACAAATTTGAAAAACACTATGGATAAATTATTGCAATTTAATGTCAAGGTAAATTTTAACAAATGCAAGTTTTTTGAACAAGAAATTGACTATTTAGGCTATACTATAAGTAGCAGGGGTATTGTGCCATCAAAATCAAAAATTGAAGCAGTAGTAAATGCTCCACCGCCAACTAACAAAAGTCAATTAAGGTCATACCTCGGTATGATAAATTATTATAACAATTGCGTTCCGAATTTATCATCCGAACTGCATTTGTTGCACTATTTAACTAAAAACAATGTTAAATGGGTATGGTCTGAAGAACATCAGGCAATTTTTGAAAAAAGTAAGAGATTGTTAATAGACATAAATATATTAACCCATTACGACCCATCTAAACAAATAATTATTTCGTGTGACGCCAGTCCATACGGGGTTGGTGGTATTTTATCACATATAATAAATGGCAAGGAACATCCGGTAATGTTTGTTTCGAGTACCCTGAAACCTGCAGAGCGAAACTATTCGCAACTGCATAGAGAAGCTCTTGCAATCGTTTTCGCAATACGAAAGTTTCACAAATATATTTATGGATTGCCTTTTACAATTGAGAGTGACCACCAACCATTAAGAGAGATATTTTCGGATAAGAAAAATTTACCCTCCGTCACGTCTAACAGATTGCAGAGATGGGCAATTTTCTTATCATCTTACGATTACACTATTCGTTATAAAAAGGGGTCTAAAATGTGTCACGCAGACGCTCTTTCAAGATTGCCACTTCCCGGCGATACACAGGAGGATAGTGACAGTATTAATATTTTTCAGTTATTAAGTGATTTGCCAGTCAATACAAATGATGTTCGAAGTGCACTAAGGACCGACTTTGAGCTTAGACAAGTTTATGAATATTTAATGAATGGTTGGCCGAAGTGTATTCCAGATAGTATTAAGAAATATCATGACAAGCGTATATCACTAGGTACAGAAAATGAATGTATATATTATGGTGATCGCATAGTAATACCAGAAACTTTAAAGACTAAAGTTTTAGAGCTATTACATAATAGCCATATTGGAATTGTTAGGATGAAGGCATTGGCTAGGACATATGTCTGGTGGTTTGGTATTGACAATGATATTGAAAATTATGTGAAATCCTGCACTATATGCAGTACGAATCAAAATATAGCAAAGTCAGTACTAATACCATGGCCTGATTCCAAATATCCATTCGAAAGAATTCTTTTGGATTTTTGCAAAATTGAAAGTGTTACTATTTTAGTAATAGTTGACACATTTTCAAAGTGGATTGATGCAAAAATCCTTAAAACCACAACAGCCACAAACCTTATAGAAGCGTTAAGAGCATTTTTTTCAATTTTTGGTCTACCTAAGAAAATTGTTAGCGATAATGGCCCACCTTTTGGGTCGAAGGAATTTATACAGTTTTGCGAAAACAATGGTATTGAATGTTTAAAATCGCCAGCGTATCACCCACAAAGTAACGGAAGCGCTGAAAGAGCGGTACAAACTGTAAAGAAAAGTTTAAAGAAGTATATTTTAGATCCGAAATCGCGTCACAAATCATGGGAGTTTAAAATAAACAATTTTTTATTAAAATATAGAACAACTCCAACAACAGTAACAGGTACCACTCCGTCAAGTTTAATATTTTGCTACAGACCAAAAACATTGTTAGATGAACTGAATCCTAACTCTAGAACAAACAACAAAATAAACATATGTGAAAACAGAAAAATTGTGGAGAAAAATAGAAAAAAGGTAGGAAATAAACAAAATAATAAAATATTAGAATATAAATGTAATGAAGTAGTATTATATAGAAATATTTTTAATAATTATGCTAAATGGATTAATGCTACAATTATAAAAAAATTAAGCAAAGTTAGATATAGTATTAGCATTAATGGGAAAACAAGAGTTGCTCATATTAATCAATTAAAGAAATTTGTTGGCAGAATTGTAAGGAGAAACCAGAATACTATGACATACTATAAAATAAATAAAAAGCGTAAGAGAAGTATTGATTCCCCTTGCGAAATTGAATTAAGACGTTCCGAGAGAATTAAAAAGCAAAGAGAAGATTTGTAACATTAAAAATTTGTTGTTTAATATATATGTTTTTGTATCGCACAATTATTGTTAAAATTATTTGTATAAATGCACGTGTATAATAATGTTATTGTTTTCGTTTGTTTATTTATAAAAATATATTTCTGAATATTGATATTTATTTTTTGATTATATACATATTATTATTACTGATGTTATTATTATTATTTGTATATTATATTATTATTTGTAACGTTTTCTTTTGTAAAATAATTATCATTCTCTTCACTTATTATATTGGGGAGAAATGATATATTTATATGTAATTGAATACCCTATATTATTTTTCTCTTTATTATCGTATATTCCTTAAGTCTAGTTCTTAAGTTATACCGTTAGTTATATCAATGATTTTAATAAATGAGTTCAGTCTGCTTTTAACTACCGTCGTGTGTTTTACTATCGGACACTACAGTAAGGATATATACCCAAAACAACAAAATGAAAACAAAAATAATAATCAACGAAAATGGAAATATTCTGTTGCTTTATAGCAGATGATTTATAATAATATGTATTGGCATTAGGGTTGCCAGATTCAGACTTGCAAAAAGCTGGACATTGGGGTCTAAAAAGCTGGACAAATCAAAAAAAAAACTGGACATTTAAAAAATTACTGAGAAAATGTTAATTTTGGTTTTGTGTAAATAATTTTTATTAAAATATGTTTTTATCCATTGTAATCAACATATATATTATATACTATGTATTACACGGTGTTACAGTGAGACAAAAACTTGGAAAACGACAAACAGTTGGTTATAGGTCTTGTTGAGTACATTACAAATTGTGTCTAAAAATTTGAGAACACTCTCAAATTCAGAAGTTATTCTATAAACCCGTTTTAACAGATGTTTGTCAACTTATCGACCAGTAACTCAGTCAGCTTTTGTCCGATTTTAATTTTTTAACGGATTTAGAAAGAAAATTTAATACGCTTTAAAATGTTGTGCATTTTTTGATTAATACGTTTTTTAGTAAAATATATTTATATATGGGGCATTTCATGTCAAGTGAACCAACTTTTGAAATCGATGTCTTCCGATCGGGATGAAATTTGCACCAAGGTTAGCTCTATTGGATAGTAACTCAGACACAATTTTTCAACAACATCGGTCGAGAACTCTCTGAGTT
This sequence comes from Calliphora vicina, assembly GCF_958450345.1. NCBI lineage: Eukaryota > Metazoa > Arthropoda > Insecta > Diptera > Calliphoridae > Calliphora > Calliphora vicina. The sequence continues at coordinate 42,482 of NW_027052671.1, forward strand.
ATAGGGGGTAAAATTTTGACAATTTGGTCAAACAGGGGTTTTTTCTTATCCATGTAACTTATTACCTATTGTTCTTAGCAAAATGTGTCCCAAATAGTATAGATAGCTATTTCTTCGATCTTTCGAAAAAAAATATTTAAAAAAAAAAAAAAAAAATTTTTAATATTTTTTTTCCGAAATCAAAAACTTTTTTGACTTGGTGCAAATTTCATCCCGATCGGAAGACATCGATTTCAAAAGTTGGTTCACTTGACATGAAATGCCCCATATATAAAATATATTTGTAGAGTTTTTAATTTACAAGTAATTTTTTTCGAACTTTGTCGAACTTTTTCGAAAAAGTTTATTAGCAGTGTGTTATTATTTAAAAATTTAAAATCACAATTAAATATTTTCATTTCATTTCTTAAAATTTATTTATCTAAACTTAAATTTGTTCAGTTCAGTCCGTCATATACATATATGGGGCATTTCATGTCAAGTGAACCAACTTTTGAAATCGATGTCTTCCGATCGGGATGAAATTTGCACCAAGGTTAGCTCTATTGGATAGTAACTCAGACACAATTTTTCAACAACATCGGTCGAGAACTCTCTGAGTTATAGGGGGTAAAATTTTGACAATTTGGTCAAACAAGGGTTTTTTCTTATCCATGTAACTTATTACCTATTGTTCTTAGCAAAATGTGTCCCAAATAGTATAGATAGCTATTTCTTCGATCTTTCGAAAAAAAATATTTAAAAAAAAAAATAAAAAATTTTTAATATTTTTTTTCCGACATCAAAAACTTTTTTGACTTTTTTTTAAAATTTTTTCTCTTTTTTTTTTTTTTTTTTTTTTTCTTAAAATAAAGTTTAGATATTTTCCTTGAACACCTACTTGGTCGCTTAGTGGGATGCGAATCAAAATAAATATTTTGTAACTCAAAACATAAAATTTTTGACTTTTTTTGCAAAATCAAAAACTTTGTTGACTTTTTTTTTTCAAAATGGACCCTTTTTTAATCTTTTTTTTTAGGTCAAACAAAAGCTTAGATATTATCCTTGAAGACCCTTTTGGTCGCTTAGTGGGATGCGAGTGGGATATCTATCAAAATAAATATTTTTTAACTCAAGACTTACAATTTTTGACTTTTTTTTTTGCAAATACGATTTTTTTTCCAAATGGGCCCTTTTTTTAAAATTTTTTTTGTAGTCAAAAGAAAGCTTAGGTCCATTCCTTTAAGATGTTTTTAGTCCCTTAGTGGGATGCGAGTGGGATATCTATCAAAATAAATATTTTGTAACGCAAGACATACAATTTTTTAATTTTTTTTTGCAAAATCAAAATTTTTTTCCAATATGGGCCCTTTTTTAATTTTTTTTTTGCTCAAAAGAAAGCCTAGGTCCATTCCTTTAAGATATTTTTAGTCCCTTAGTGGGATGCGAGTGGGATATCTATCAAAATAAATGTTTTAACACAAAAATTGTATGTCTTGAGTTAGAAAACATTTATTTTGATATATATCCCACTCGCATCCCACTAAGCGATCAAAACCATCTTAAAGGAATAGGCCTAAGCTTTCTTTATAGCAAAAAAAAAAAATTACAAAAAGGGCCCATTTTAAAAAAAAGTCAAAAAAGTTTTTGATTTTGCCAAAAAATCAAAAATTGTATATCTTGAGTTACAAAATATTTATTTTGATAGATATCCCACTCGTATCCCACTAAGGGACCTAAAATATCTTAAAGGAATGGACCTAAGCTTTCTTTTGACTAAAAAAAAATTTTTAAAAAAGGGCCCATTTTGAAAAAAAATTCGAATTTGCAAAAAAAAAGTCAATAATTGAATGTCTTGAGTTACAACATTTTTATTTTAATAGATATCCTACTCACATCTTCCTAAGTGACAAAATAGGTCTTAAAGGAAAAGACCTAAGCTTTCTTTTGAGCAAAAAAAATTTTTTTAAAAAAAGTCCCATATTGGAAAAAAATTTCGATTTTGCAAAAAAAAATTAAAAAATTGTTACAAAATATTTATTTTGATAGATATCCCACTCGCATCCCACTAAGGGACTAAAAATATCTTAAAGGAATGGACCTAGGCTTTCTTTTGAGCAAAAAAAAAAATTAAAAAAGGGCCCATATTGGAAAAAAATTTTGATTTTGCAAAAAAAAATTAAAAAATTAAAGGAAAAGACCTAAGCTTTCTTTTGAGCAAAAAAAATTTTTTTAAAAAAAGTCCCATATTGGAAAAAAATTTCGATTTTGCAAAAAAAAATTAAAAAATTGTTACAAAATATTTATTTTGATAGATATCCCACTCGCATCCCACTAAGGGACTAAAAATATCTTAAAGGAATGGACCTAAGCTTTCTTTTGACTACAAAAAAAATTTTAAAAAAAGGGCCCATTTGGAAAAAAAATCGTATTTGCAAAAAAAAAAGTCAAAAATTGTAAGTCTTGAGTTAAAAAATATTTATTTTGATAGATATCCCACTCGCATCCCACTAAGCGACCAAAAGGGTCTTCAAGGATAATATCTAAGCTTTTGTTTGACCTAAAAAAAAAGATTAAAAAAGGGTCCATTTTGAAAAAAAAAAGTCAACAAATTTTTGATTTTGCAAAAAAAGTCAAAAATTTTATGTTTTGAGTTACAAAATATTTATTTTGATAGATATCCCACTCGCATCCCACTAAGCGACCAAGTAGGTGTTCAAGGAAAATATCTAAACTTTATTTTAAGAAAAAAAAAATTTTAAAAAAAAGTCAAAAAAGTTTTTGATTTCGGAAAAAAATATTAAAAATGTTTTATTTTTTTTTTTAAATATTTTTTTTCGAAAGATCGAAGAAATAGCTATCTATACTATTTGGGACACATTTTGCTAAGAACAATAGGTAATAAGTTACATGGATAAGAAAAAACCCCTGTTTGACCAAATTGTCAAAATTTTACCCCCTATAACTCAGAGAGTTCTCGACCGATGTTGTTGAAAAATTGTGTCTGAGTTACTATCCAATAGAGCTAACCTTGGTGCAAATTTCATCCCGATCGGAAGACATCGATTTCAAAAGTTGGTTCACTTGACATGAAATTCCCCATATATAATATTAAATATCAAAAACATTCTCACTTTATTTCGTTTTTGAGCTTTCGGAACCTAGAGGTTTGTAAACAATTTTGAAAATCTTTACAAACTTCCTCTAAATTTGTTCATATTAATATTTCAGCTCTAATCAGGTCGAATGACATTCGGTTTCTTTCTTTAGTATAAAGATTGTTTAAAATAGTAAAACCTCTTTCACAAAAAGCTTTGCTTACTGGTATTTCTGAAATTCTCGAAGTCATTCCTTTCACCTTTGGTAAAAAAAATAGGACCATATCATTTGACAAATCTCTTGGTATTTGTTTATAAACTTCACGAAGGCTGCACTAATCGATATATGTATAGTTTATCGTTATCTATTTCTTCAGATATTTGAAAGTTTTGCGGAAGTTTTTGTAAATCTTCCCAAGAAAATATAGCACACCCAGTTCAAAAGTGACACAACTCAAAATTAATTTCCCGGGTTATATAAACCCGAAAAATTAATTTTACGCTTAAACTATGCACAATACACTTGTTTATCTATACAAAAGATATCAGTGTATTTTGTTGTTGTTAACTGTGGCTAAAAAAAACTCTAATGTCTTTCATTATGTTTCAATTGGTATACAGTAGCCCAATAAATTCTACATACATGAATTCAAATTAAATTTCTTTCGTTGAAAGCTGTATTTGTAAGTTAAAAGTAATGAAATATATTTGTTAAAAAAATAAATTCACACCAAAAAAAATTAAAACAACATCTTTTAAGTCGGGTTTAGCAACATTTCCTATCACGTCCAAAATTTCACCGTTATTAGAATTTTTGATTCTGAGTCAAATAACGACATTTTTTTTTATTTTTTGGGCTTTAATGTTCAAAATGTTATGAAACTCAATAGCCCCGCCCACCCTAAAGTAGGCGTGACCGAGAATATTTTTTTCGTTATTTTACTCAGAATCAATAACTCTAATAACGGTGAAATTTTGGGCGTTATTTGAATTTTTTTGCTATATTCGACATAAGCCATGTATTATTATTAGGGGCCGGATTTATATGCAAATGCATGTTTTTCTCGAACGTTCAAATACAATGTAGTCTAATTATCTATCCGAATCGCACATTTTACTGCAAAATGGCATCGATTTGTTAGTGCTTATTTTTGCATATTTTATTGATAATGCATATTTTGTTATATTTTACTTCAAAATGCATATTTATATGCATATTATCTAAGTTTTTAAATAAAAAAATATTTTTTTTTGTCGTGAATGGGCAACATATTGTCTGGAAAAAAGTTTTTTTGTCGAATTTGTTATTGAAATACCATTAAATATTATCGACTAATTTCTTTCAAAATTGAGAAACTAGCATTAAGTTCTTCATTTCTCTATCAGCAATTGAAAACTATCGTTTCTAAACATTTTGCTTCAAAAAAGTTTCGAGTTGTTTTTAAGTATCAAACAATTCAGTAATATGCTGTTTTTATAATACAAGCGAGTACTTTGAGTGGAAGTTTAACAAAAACAAAATATATGTAAAATTTTCCCTCAAGTACTCGCTTGTATCGAAAACATACAAATTTGTTTTCATTGCTATTTCCATTTATAAGAGATATCGATATCATCAATTGACCCTTTTAAATAACTTAGAGATAAATGCACTAACAATTAAAGTTTAAAGTGACTGACTACACTATATATTACTTAGAGACACTTAAGTGACAATTGTCTTTATGTTAGATTACATGGGATGTATAATGTAACCAATTGACTTATATCTGCGTTACAAATAGCACATACGTGCCAAATGACCCAAAATATATAAATTGGAGTCAGCCTAGTGATCAGACATTAGTTACAATTACTTTCTATAAGGGATACATTGACTACTTGTTTAACTGCTGGGTTATTACGAGATAAAAATTAAGGCTACTTTATTACATCACGATCAACATTTTCATGATTTTAAAAGGCAAGTCGTAAGATAGAACCTCTAAATATTAATATATCCACCGTTTTCTCAGAAGAACAATTATAATTTTAAAACTTTAACTATTTATTTCCGGGTATAATTTAAAGAGTCATAACTGCTGGGAACACTGTTGTGTATTTTTAAACATTGCGCGATCCATAGATTATTATTTTATGTTTCTGCACAAAAATATAAGTGCATATTTTTTACATTTTTAAGTCATATTTTGACTTATTTTGACCGCCCCCTAATTATTATATATCTCACAAAAAAAACTGCTTTAAATTAAAGTAACATAATAATTTTTACTGTATGTAGACTTTCTTGGGCTACTGTATATTTATTTTCGATTTCTGAAAAATGAAAATTTTGAGTTGTGTCACTTTTGGACTGGGTGTGCGATATGTATTTTTTTAAATTTAAAAATGCTATTTTTTTTAAAAACGATTTTTTAAATAGCTAAGACTGAAGTCTTCTATTTCAGTCTTAAAAGTTCATTAGGCGAAATGCTGTTAACTTTGGTGCCAAAAAAATTGTCATTTAATCTACTTTTGAGGTTATTTATAAGTACGGTCATTATATCGAGCAACTCTGAAACTGTACAAGAGTCATTCTCAAGAGCTCAAATAGTTGTATGTACTAATTAGTAGTAAGTAAATTTGAAGTAACAAATAATATAGATATTATTGTCGAAAATTTCAATTTAGCTGGACAAATGATATTTTAGCTTGAAACTGGACAGGCATCAAAAAAGCTGGACAATCCAGCCAAGTCCAGACAGGCTGGCAACCCTAATTGGCATACATGCACAAGAGGAATAGAATACAATTGTAAAAACAAAAATGTTGGAGAATTTTACTAAAACTACAGCTTTTGCTTAAGTGAAATTAAAATAATGGCAATTCATAGAACTATCACAGTATGTTTTGTTAACATATTTATTTCATATTAAATAATTACAGAAATACACTGAAAAGAAAAATTTAAATTTTATTATTTTTCACGAATTCGACAATAGCATGTTCAATATTTTAAATTTTGTTTGCAATGCTTTACAGAACATATTACACAAAAAATACGCAAATTAATTTTTTCAAAAAGTAATGTTTCGATTTTAAAATTCGATACTTTCAGATTCAAAATATAAGGTGACTCCGTGTTTACGCGATTAATAGTTAAGTTCAAAGATCGCGAAAAACATAGTTAGAGAATGTCAAAACTGTTGAAAATTACGATATCATTTAAATGCTGTTATGATATTAAAAAAGAGATCACTTTTAAAAATCGGTAAAGGTTGATTTCACTTTTATGTCACCATATAACACTCCACTATAATTATTTATAGGCTATCAAAACTTCCAAAATCTAGTATTTCTAAATTAATTTAGAAACTAAGTACAGATATAAAACAAGTAAAAAAGTATAGTCGGTCAAGCCCGACCATATGATACCCTACACCAATCTAATTATGGACCAATCGACATAAAAATACGTGGCATGACTTCTGTGTATATGAAACCTATTTGTGTTGAATTTTATTGGAATACGAAGATTTTTAAGAAATCTATAATCATTAAAATGAATTTCGAAAGTGGGCATTATATGGGAGCTATGACTCATTATAGACCGATCGTTGTAAAATTACTGACATTACTTTTGTATATAAATAAATTATTTGTATTGAATTTTATTTGAATTCCAAAATTTTTAAGAGATGTATGCTAGTTAAAGTGATTTTCGGAAGTGGGCCTATATGGGAGCTATGACTAATTATGGACCGATCGTCACAGAATTTGGTGAGGCGAGTTCGGCTTATATAAAACTTATTTTTGCTGAATTTGGTTTGGATATATAGTATATATAGTATATATATATATAGATATTCATGAGAGTTTAACTATTTTCAGATAGGGCAATCGTATGGAGGCTAGGAGAAATAATGGACCGATTCTAACCAAAGTAGGCTTCGTCGTCCTTGGGCCAATAGAAGATCTTTCACCAAATTTTGTCGAATTATCTTTGAAATTGCGACCTGTAGTGATCCTGAGCAGATTGGTATACTTTAAGATGGGCTTTGGGATGGGCTTTTGCACATTACAAACATCAGCACTAATCCAATATACCCTTCCCACCATATGGGTATAATTAATGAACATGTCTTGCAAGTTTCATATCAGCATACATATTATTATTTTCTTATTTTCAAGGAGGGAAAGATTAGTACCCTAAGATTTCGGAATCACATATTATTTTTTATATGTGCTATGTATAAATCATATTGTTGCATTAATGAAATAGCTGTCTTACCTCTGTGTCGATTTGTTTGCTTATCAAACATAAGCATGGCGTCTTCTATCTGTAATTATATAAAATTTGGAAAAAAAACTTAAATTAGTATTTTTATTTCATGATTTTCTTAATTGTGTTCAAGTAGTTTTATTTGCTAGAAACCGTAAAACTTGAGAGATGTATTTGTTATAAGTTCCAATTATAAAACACACGATAGATAACAACTTAAATCACTTAGAAACTATCAAATAATCTAAATATAGATATACTTACACACATAAAACAAAAAAACTTAAAGACAGCAATCAATATTAATACTTGTAATAATGGCATGTAGTGTAAAGTAGTCTAATCTATCATCAACAATAACTAATAGTTAATAATAATAATCAAGTAAAACTAAATTACTTTCGTCTGCTTCGATCCCTGTTTTCTCAATTTCTTGTCAAAATCTTTGTTAGTGCTTAATTCATTTCATTAAGTTTCAAGTCGATAAACGCAGATACTCGTCCACATACATTTACTCATACATCTATCTATAACAACTAGTTGCAAGAAGTTTTTAAGTTTAAGAGTTTTTTTTACACAAAAACAGTTGATAAGTATAAATTATATTGTTCAGGACCAAATAGGAAATTTTGACAAAAGTTAAATATTAATTAAAAAGTTTTTGTTTGCTAATACTATCTGATTATGATTAATGATAAAGTGATAATTACGAACACTATAATTAAGTATTTGTTATGCAAAAGAAATGTTTTAATAAGCACTTTCTACACCTGTCAGGAAGATAGTTTTACCTTTAGTTTAATTCAAAGCCAATATATGACAATTTAAAAAGCAAGGCTTTCATCAACGCAAGGTTTATGAATTGTAAAGCGTTTTAAGAGGAATCCTCATAAAAATTGGCAAAATGTATGGGAACTGAAAATAATAACACCCCCAAAATTTTTGCATAAACCTGCATAGTTACTCTCTAAAGTTTAAGGCCAATTCTTAAGCTGCAGTAACACAACAATAACATTTTCATAGATAGATGCATTTATCGACGAAGTACAAGTGATACATATGGGCAATTCCATATCATCGTACGTGACATTTGTACGTCTATAGAGTGGAATAGCTTTTGCAAAAATAAGAGTATCTGAAAAATAATTTGGTCTTTATTTTCCATTCAGAGGGTACTATATTTAAAAAAATAATAAGTTCGTTCGAAACATTGTTGTCCAAAATATCGAGCGAAATAAGGGTATATCGTACGTGACATAAAACGGAAGTCATTTTGAGGTACATGTAGAAATGTATTTTCTTATAATTTCTTACACTAAACCAAATATTTTTCCTTTACAATACGTCATATTTAAATAAAAACAATCTTTGGATGATTTTATAAAAAATAAAATTTAACATCGTACGTGACATACCGTACGTGACATATTTTTCTCTTATAATAAAACAACATATATTCTCTAAATATATGCATACAAAAACTAAAAAAAAAAATAGAAAATATATATTCGGTTTCAATAAACAATTTGAAAATAGCAAAAAAACAATCAGAGTCAAATTCATTTCATACTACAAGCTAATTGGGAGCCTAGTTTTCGCCGCCATTTTAGCCTAAAACATTAAAATATTAAATATAATCAGTTTAAATTATTATTTTTGTCTTTAAAATGTTATAATATGATCTAAATACTTTCACATAGTAACATTTTATTATTTTATTTAAAGTCCATTTCCTTGAATTTCATTGCCACCTGAGGTAAAATATAACAAAGCTTTCCCGATGCGTAAAATGCGCATGCCTGCTATAATATTTTCAGATGTTTTTGTTGTTTGTAAAAAACCGACTTCTATAAAACCGTTTAATCGATATTGAAAAGAATTTCAAACGCATTTTAAACGATACTATTTTATATCTAAAAAACATAGTAGTCAGGCATAATTAAACTTACATATTTAATAAATAATTAAAACTTAAAGATCAAGATAATGATTTATTCAATTCAATTTAACGTTTGATATAAGGTTGGTAGTAAGTTTTGAATGAATCATAAGTAAGATTTAACCTATATTTCTTGAATTATATGGAATTTCAATATATCAGAGCCTGAATAATTTTGACAGTTTCAATTCCACTACTATTATAATCCCTTACTAATTAGAATTGAAGGGCTTGCTGTAGAGCCTTTTATATCAGAATTTTAGATTTTAAATCAGGCCAAATATTTGATATAATGTGTACAACTTCAATTAAAATATCTAGCAAACATGAATTTTATTAATGTAAGAGAACATTTTCAAAAAAGCGAGAGATAAACATTTTTTAATTGGAACTTGCAGCAATCCAATATAAATATATCAACCCCCATATGCATAAACAGTTTATAAATTTATCAAAGGTTTATAAAACAAAATTTCCATACAAAATCTGTTTCATAAACCTTTGATAAATTTATAAACTGTTTATGCATATGGGGTTAAATATTTAATTCCGTTAATAATTTCCTATAATATAAAGTGCCAAATTATATGCAATTTACTATATTTGTTACGTGTCTCCACTTTCTATCATATATAACTATTTACCAACTAATCAGCGCTTTGTTTGTGGCTCACACTTAAAGATTCAGTAAATAATTCAAAATATTGCATGGAAATCGTATTTGGAGTCACTAGAAATGTTATAATGCTATAAATTTTATGGACTACAATTTCAGTTTGCAAACTTTATTTCGTAAAATATTAAAAATAGTCGAAAATGAAAATTTTGCGATTTTGCTGTCTAGATAGATGTAAAAATAATACGATCGCTCGATGTTTCAGATCGCTTACAACAATATTATGAATGTGCCCCACAAAAAAGTGGTATTTTTAAAACATTCACGTTATCTTTATACATTTTTATACTCACTTACTTCGTTTGCACTTCGGACACATTATCATGACGCAGCTCAAACGTTGCGTATTTACATCATTTATGATTGTGTATATATTAGGGTGGCCCTTAATAAACGAAAGTTGGATTTTGGCCTTTCTCACCCTCCAGTTTGGTGAACATTAGTAAAAAAATCATCCTGAAAAAATTTTAGGTAAATCGGTTGGGGTTAAGACGTGCCGCAAGCCCCCTGCATTTACAAGGGGAAAAAATGCATTTTTTTCAGTTTTTGTAAAAATTTTTCCATTAAAAAATTACTTTTGCAATTTAATTTAAAAGAATCGAAATGTGTACGTAATTTTCGTTCTAATGAGACATAAAAAACAGAAATTGGTCAAAAAATTTTAAAGTTATTAAAAATTCGCCAGGCCATTAACGTGTCTCAGGCAACTAGAACAAGAAAGGTAGGAACAAAATTAACATTTTTGGATAAATATTAAAATAAAAGCTCATTTTTACTTAAAATATGTCCATATTTACTTGTATATGTGTTTTTGTCTCCGTAGGATACCGTTAAGCTATTCTTAGTTATGAACAAAAAAATTAAATTTTTTTAACGGCAGTTTCAAAACTCCAATTTAAAATTTTTAAAAATTTTGTTAAACAAATTTCAGAATTTTTTGATCATCTTATTGGGATTTATTAAGAATATAATAGGGAATAAAAATTATGAAAATATCTCTTATAGTTTTTCCGTACCTGCGATTTAAATTTTGAAATTTTCGAGAAAAACCAATTATTTGGCAATTTTTACTCGAATGAGCACTATTTCCTTACTCTTATGAATTTTAAGCAAAACTTATTCAGAATATTATAGTCCAGATAATTCTAAATATACTCTGAAACTTTTACTAAAATTGGAAAACGTTAATCCTTAAATCGTGAAGGTCAAAGTTCAAATTTTTCAATATTTGCAATATTTCATGGAGAGATAGCGAAATATTATATACTTTTGCGCCGATTTTGATGAAACTTAAGAAAAATATAACATAAACTCTAGGGTTTATAATAACAGCACAAGAATGGAAATTAACGCTTAATGGCACTTGGGGTTAAAATGACCCCAAACTTTTAAAATCATAATTTTGTTTATGGTTTTAAAAGTTTGGGGTCATTTTAACCCCAAGCGCTCTATTGGGTTAATTTTAATTTTTCTGCTGTTTTTGTAAATACTAGGCTTTGTGTTATATTTTTGTTAAATTTCATCATAATCGTCCCAAAAATATACAACATTTCGAACATTTCGAAATCTTTCCAAGAGAAATTCCAAATATTGAAAAATTTGACCTTTGACCTTCACGATTTAAAAATTAACGTTTTCCGATTTTAGTAAAAGTTTCGGAGTATATTTAGAATTATCTGGACTATAATATTCTGAATAAGTTTTGCTTAAAATTCATAAGAGTAAGGAAATAGAGCTCATTCGAGTAAAAATTGCCAAATAATTGGTTTTTCTCGAAAATTTCAAAATTTAAATCGCAGGTACGAAAAAACTATAACAGATATTTTCATAATTTTTTCACATTTTTATTCCTTATTATATTCTTAATAAATCCCAATGAGATGATCAAAAAAATCTGAAATTTGTTTAACAAAATTTTTAAAAATTTGAAAATGGAGTTTTGAAACTGCCGTTAAAAAAATTTTATTTTTTTGTTCTTAACTAAGAATAGGTTAACGGTATCCTACGGAAACAAAAACTCATATACAAGTAAATATGGACATATTTTAAGTAAAAATGAGCTTTTATTTTAATATTTATCCAAAAATGTTAATTTTGTTCCTACCTTTCTTGTTCTAGTTGCCTGAGACACGTTAATGGCCTGGCGAATTTTTAATAACTTTAAAATTTTTTGACCAATTTCTGTTTTTTATGTCTCATTAGAACGAAAATTACGTACACATTTCAATTCTTTTAAATTAAATTGCAAAAGTAATTTTTGAATGGCAAAATTTTTACAAAAACTGAAAAAAATGCATTTTTTCCCTTGTAAATGCATCTCAAAACTTCAGAGGGCTTGCGGCACGTCTTAACCCCAACCGATTTACCTAAAATTTTTTCAGGATGATTTTTTTACTAATGTTCACCAAACTGGGGGGTGAGAATGGCCAAAATCCAACTTTCGTTTATTAAGGGCCACCCTAGTATATATACTTTATAATTAACTCTTTCAGCCACGCTTTTTTGTGTAGAATTTTAAAATCAAAAGAATTGTGTACAAATTTAGGGAATTTGTTTAATAAATATTTATTTATTTAAATAAATATTTTTGCAACTTATAATTTCTCAGCAATGAGAAATTATAAGTTGATGAGGATTTGTTGCTTGAGAAAAAGGGAAAAATGAGAAAATAAAAAACCAAAAGGAATTAGTTTTTAAAATAAAAGAGATTTTATTTATTGTAGCAAGAGATGCTTACCCTTTGGATGATGTGTTGAAACTTAATTTTATTATTTTATGTTTTATGCCTTGAAGGCTTTTTTTCACAACGTTATAACGGTTAATTCTTTTTCGTTAAGTTTAGCATAGATTTTTTATACAATGTTAATTCTGTGTTGACAATTCATTAAATATATTGCGATTTTCATTAAAAGAAAATAAAGAAACAGAATTCAAGCTTATAACTAATTATAATATTTCATACAATTCATTTTATATAATTAAATTCAATACTAAATACAATTCATTATTAAGAAAACAATTCATTATTAAGAAAAACAAAATTCAATATTTAAAAAATACATTTTGCTAATTTATACATGGCGCCCCTCGTTGCACTTGTGCAAATTAGTTTTTGGAGGATGAAGCGCATAGGACCACGGCTAATGAACGGATTGCCTCAGAAAGGATACGTTGATTTGGAGCCTGTGGTTGGGTGTGGATGTGATTGCGGATGTTGTTGTGGTTGATGTTGCGACTGGGGTTGCGGTTGCGATTGTTGTTGCGGTTGATGTTGCTATTGCGGCGGCGGATGGTGTTGTGTCTGATGTTGGTGGTGTTGGTATGGCGGCGTCGGGTGCAGTTGTTGCCGTTTCTTGCGGTGTGGCCCGGAGTGTTGGAGCGTACTCTACGTATGGTGGTGGCACGCACTACGGACATCCTACTTCGGATGGGTGTGTCGTTGTTGCTAGGCCGTTCTCCCAGGCGTTCGTGTACTGTGCGACTGCGTCTATTCGGATGTAGCAGAGTATGGTGCAGTTCTTGGCAGTAAAGACAGGTGTCACTACTGTCACACTCTGCTACGACATGAGTCCGGGCCAAACAGTTGACGCAGTACCTAAGACTGCGTGCCACCTGACTTCTCTGAGTTGGCCCCATCGCTAGGAAGCTCCGACAGAACCGGAGGGAGTGGTAGCGGTAGCACAGTTGGCATTGATGAACTGCTGGGTTGCGTGGACGTTGATTTGGCATGCTGGAAATAAAATAAATATAAGTGAGGTGGACTATGGCAAATTGATAAATGGATATATATCTGAAACATATGAGAGATATTTGGGAAAATTTGTATGTAAGATTAATTTTACATTTTAATTTCTACTTGCCGCCAACCAAATAATTATGAGAAATATTAAGTGGTTTATGAATTATTATAGGGCAAGTAGCATAATTTTGTTATGGCACGAGTTATAGTCCCATTTTGTGTCCGAACGTCTACTACCCGTACGTGATGATCTGACCCACTATGAACTCTTTCAATGCGTCCGAGACGCCACTCGCAAGGGGGCAAAAGATCATCCATTACTACCACAAAGTCGCCTAATTTTAAATTGGGAGTGGAAAACTTCCATTTATAACGTTTATGCATTGATTTCAAATATTCTTCTTTCCATTGTAGGGAAAGTTTGTGATGGATAGCTTTGAGTTTTTCCCATCGGTTAATTAGAGATAAATTATCATTTGTTTGTTCAGGGAAAGACATAATTGGACCACCTCGAAGAAAATGTCCGGGGGTTAAGGCAGTTAGATCGCTAGGGTCCTCAGATAAAGAGGAAATCGGTCTAGAATTTAATACTCCTTCAATTCTTGCTAATAAAGTTGTGAACTCTTCAAAATTGAAGCGATATGCTCCTGCCACTCGTTTTAAGTGGAATTTAAAACTCTTAACTGCCGCTTCCCAGAGGCCTCCCATGTGAGGAGCCTGTGGGGGAATAAACGACCAGTCAAAGCCATGGGAAATGTACTTCTGCGCTATATCTTGGGAAGTGGTGTTGATGAATGTGGTGAATTCTCGACGTAGAGCTCGGTTTGCGCCAACGAAGTTGCGTCCGTTATCGGAAACTACTCTCTGTGGAAGACCTCTTCGTCCTATAAAACGAGAAAATGTTGCTTGGAAAGCTGGAGTCGACAGGCTTGAGCAAGGTTCCAAATGGATTGCTTTTGTGGCAAAGCATACAAAAACGCAGACATAGCCTTTTACAGTAGCTGCTCTTCTGAGAGTGGAACTTTTTAGTTCGAAGGGACCTGCGAAGTCAATGCCTGTAATATTAAAAGGGAACGAATATGTACAGCGATCAGTAGGAAGAGCTGCCATGATTTGTGAGCAAGCTTGTTTTTTATATATGATGCATGTCTTACAGTATCTGATTACCTTTTTTACCCGAAGTTTTAGACGAGAGATATAGAATTCCGTTTGTATCATGCGACACATTAGACTGCATTCACCATGAGCTAGAAATTCGTGTAAATGTAATAGATATAATTCGCAAAGTCGGGAATCTCGTGGTATATTATTGGGAATCGTTCCTTAAAGGGTAGTGAGGAGTTGGCTAATCGACCATTAACTCTTAAAATACCTTCTTGGTCTAGTAATGGATTGAGTGTGAATAAGGAAGAATTTTTTGGAATTGGCTCGGATTTTAAAAGAGCATCATATTCTATCTGATAGCACTTTTTCTGAGCAAGCATTATTAGTCTGGATTTGACTGATTTAATTTCTTCTTGACCAAGTTCAGTATTATGATATTGTAAAGGAAAATTTGGATTTGCGAACGAACTTTTAAATCGTCTTATATATCGAAAGACGTAGGCTAAAACTCTTAAAGCTCTAGTATAAGATGAGAATCTTTTAAGTATATCTTCAGGGAGAAGAGAAATATGAAAACTACTGGTGGGAACCTGTAAGTTTCCTTTTTCTATAACATTATTGGAACTTTTTTCATAAGATTTAAACGAATTTAATGGGTTATTCCGTGGCCATTCAGTTTTTGGATTTATTAGCCAAGCAGGCCCATGCCACCAAAGAGTGTTACCGATGAGATCCTGAGGTCTGCAACCTCTTGAGCCTAGGTCAGCAGGATTACAGTGTGTTGGTACATGACGCCATTTTGCATTTGGAAGTAGCGTATGAATTTGTCCAATACGATTAGCCACATAAATTTCTTTCCAAGTAGCTGGTGGTTTTGCGAGCCATCCTAAGACAATTGATGAATCACACCATAGAATTATTTCGGCATTAGACAGGTTAAGTGACGTGATGGTATGATGTACTAGTTTTGCGAGCATAACGCTGCCAGAAAGTTCCAGTCTAGGTAGAGTGATTGAGGCTAATGGCGCTACTTTAGTTTTAGCTACTAACAAATTGGAGAACACGACTGAGGAAGACGTTTCTATTCGGATGTATATGGCAGCACAATAGGCTAATTTAGAGGCATCACAGAACCCATGTATTTGAATGTTGTCCACGGGAGTGAACTGAATCCAACGAGGAATTTGGATTTCTTGAATTTTTTGTAAATCATTTATAATTTCATTACAGGTTCGGAGAGACTCTGGACTTACCAAATCGTCCCAATCAATCTTTTCTAGCCAAAGCTGTTGAATTAGAATTTTCCCTTTGACAACTACTGGAGAGATCCAGCCAGCGGGGTCAAACAACTTGGCAACGGATGATACGATTTTTCTTTTTGTTATTTGTGATGCCTGAGGGATAGGCTCAAAATAATAACTGAAGGAATCAGTTAATGCGTTCCAACGAATGCCGAGAGCTTTCATTGTACTAGCGTCGTGGAATTTAAGAAAGTCTGAATCATATAAATCTTCTTTGGGAAAGAAGTTAACAACTGGGAGTTGTTTGCAGTGATCTTTTTGAGTAAAAGACCAGCGGATTCTAGCGTTTTTATAAGTTGAGCTTGTGATTCTAATGCGCTTTCTATCGAATGACCTCCAGTAAGAATGTCATCGACATAAGTTTCTTTTTGCAGTATTACTGCTGCTTTTGGGAACTGATCTTGAGAATCTGAGGCCAATTGAAGTAAAGTTCTAATGGCAAGGAACGGTGCACAATTGACTCCAAATGTAACAGTTTTCATTTGGTAATCTTTGACAGCCTCCCGGGGGGACTTTTGGAAAAGTATTCGCTGGAATGGTCTGTCTATTGGATCTATTAATATTTGACGATACATTTTTTGTATGTCACCATTAAATACAAATTTATAAAACCGCCAATTTATTATTACTGTCATTAGATCTGCTTGCAGTGTGGGACCTGTGTATAAAACATCGTTTAGTGAAAACCCAGATTTTGTTCTACGGGACGCATTGAACACTACTCTAACTTTGGTCGTTTTGCTTTCGGGACGAACTACTGCATGATGTGGGAGGTAAAAAGAGTCGCATTTCTCATTTGAAAAGAATTCCTTTGACGTTGTTTCTTCCATGTGATCTAAGGTAATATATTCTTTGAGTACTTCATTATATTGATTCTGTAGTAGAGGGTCTTTTGTTAAAGTTTGCTCCAGCCGAACGTATTGACTTAGAGCGACAAATCTTGATGGGCCAAGGAATCTAGTCTCTGGAAAATCTTGTCGGAATGGCAATCTGACCATATAACGACCATTAGGTAACCGTTTCGTCGTTTGGCTGTAGAGTTGTTCGCAATATTCATCTTCAGAGGAGATTGGACGGGCTGACGGTATCTCTTCCTGCTCCCAGAATTTCCGGATCAATTTATCTAAATTATTATCTTCTGCTGATTTGACACTTGTTGAAAACGAAAATATAGGTTTTGTTTGAACCGAACCACTGAGAACCCATCCAAATACTGTTTTGTATGCTGTGGCCGAACCACACACATCTCTTCTAATTCCATCCAGATTTATAAAGCGTTCGCTGTCATTTCCCAGAACTAAGTCGATAGGTGACGATATGTTAAAGTGAGGATCGGCTAGATCAAGATCAGGAAGATTAGCTGTACTTGTAACATCAAATAAGGTGGAGGAAATTTGGTTCGTTACTTTTGGTAGCACAATGGCTGTTACCGAAAATCTGAAATTTTTTATTTTTGATACCAGGACTATGTCACATTCTTTTTCTGCTGTTTGACATTGGCCTCCAATTCCGACAATTTCAGAATAAGATTTTCTTGATGGTAAGTTGAGTCGTTTTTGAATTTTTTCCGAGAGAAAAGTTCTTTCTGAACCGGGATCTATCAGCGCACGGATTGTGAACAGTTCCCCTCTGGATTCAATCTGAACTAATGCAGTTCGTAATAAAATATTTGTGCTGTCTGTAGCATAATTTGCGTTAATTTTATGTTTAATTGCCTGCGAAGTGGACGGTCTTTGATCCGCCTCATTTAAATCATAAGAGCGACTATTTGAGTTTTTGGGATCAGACTTATTATCCGGATTCGTTTGACCATTTTTAAACTGATCGTTATTATTTTTCCGAAAAGGATTAAATGCACGCATGTGAAGCAATGTATGATGTTGTTTGTTACAATTTAGACAAGTATTTTTGCTTGTGCAATGTTTTTTAGTGTGGGATGGTGAAAGGCAATTGTTGCAAAATTGATTTTTGAATATGAAATCTACTCTTTCTTGAATAGAAAGTTTCCTAAATTGCACTTTAAATTGATTTTTTCCTGAGATGCGTACATCTGAATCGGTGATTGAGAATCACTATTGTTGAGAGAAGGAGATTTCGTAATCTTTATAGTAGAAATTCTTTCTACCACTTCACATCTTTTTAAGAGAAAATCACTTAAATCTGACCAAGGTGGTAATTTCCTACTGGCATTTAAAGATTGCTCCCAATGCGCTAAAGTTTCGTGGGGTAATTTCGAGTAAACTAAGTTAACTAACATTGGATCCCAACCATCTGTTGAAACGCCTAAACCTTTGAGCATTGCTAAGCTATCAGTTACGGAGCTGTGGATCCTTTGTAAAGACTCGCTGTCCTCTTTTACGGCTGCGGGAATGTTGAAAAGATTCCTAATTTGGTTATCCACCAGTACACGAACGTTTTCGTATCGCAACTTCAGAGCGTTCCAGGCTAGTTCGAAATTGTCGTCGGTAAGTGTGAACCTTTTTACAATTGCCCCAGCAGTATCAGTTGTTTTGTTTCTAAGATGATAGAGTTTTTCAGCGTTTGTGAGCCTTGGGTGATTGATGTAAACTGCCGTGAACATATCACGAAATGCAGGCCAGTCCTCATAACCTCCAGAGAAAATTTGAGTGTCACATGGTGGAAGCTTCAGTCCAGAATTGAAGTTACTATTAGGGGGATTAGGAAATGTTGGGCCTATACTTTCACGCGCTTCGATACTAATTTTCGTTGGTTTTACCAGATTTAGGATTTTCGATATTGTTAAATAATATATATCAACACACGAGTCGTATTGCTCTTGGGCAGTAGCTTTAATCTCTTCACTTAGCTTAGCAGTTCTTCGTAAGATTTTTCTACTTTTTCCCAGCGCGAATCAATATCTTTCATTCTGATGTCTAAAAGAGCATCTGCTTGATTCGAGAGATCTTGATCGGCATTTTTCTTACAAAGTGAGATGAGGGTTTTTGCATCAAATGCAAATCGATTTTGAAGGTTTTCCATTTTTACGATTAAGTTTTAAAGTTTTACTTAATCAAAATGGATTTGTAATTAAATTATTAGCTTCGTAAAAGCACCTTTTATTTATGTGAATCGGAAATTCACTGGGTAAGGTTGAATTCTTTGTAATTCAAATTTCAAATATATTTAATTGGGATGTAGACCAATTGAGATTTATAACCAAATGATTTGCTTCGTCAAAGCACTTTGTATTTATGTGAATCGGAAATTCACTGAGTACTATTGAATTCTTTGTAATTCGAATTTCAAAATAGATTTAATTGGGATGTCGACCAATTGAGACTGATAATCAAATTATTTGCTTCGTGAAAGCACTTTGTATTTATGTGAATCGGAAATTCACTGATTAATATTGAATTCTTTGTAATTCGAATTTCAATAATTTTTAAAAGTAAATCCTTTGTAATTCGGACACTTTGTAGAGAATAGAAATCCTTTGTTACGGATTTTCCCTTTTTTTAGTAATTGTAATAATTTTGAGTATAAAAAGTGGACTGTATAATTGTAATACGTGATAGTAAATGGATGTCTAAACTTTACTTACGCAATTAAGTAGACGTTTAATAAAGGACGCAAGTAAATAGCTGTTTTGTAAAATGTGAGTTAAAAGTAAGAAAGTGTAAAAAAAAAAAATATTTTTTGCTTAGTTGTAAAGCAAAAAATGACTTTAAAGAAAAGATTTTCTTTAAAGATGACCGCAAAATTAATTTCGAAGAAAAAATGTTTATATAAACGGAACAAGAAGTTACTTCCGAATATGTTTTTCAATATAGATTATGTGGAATATAAGTAATAAATTTGCAGCAATAAACTGTCTTAGTAATAGACAAACAATTTTTTATGAAAATTACAAGATTTCGGATTTTGTTTTGTCAAAAAACAGTATTTTTCAAAATTTTTGTTTTATGTGTGATTTAATTGACTTATTGTAAAGTCGTAAATTTCTTTATTTTAAAAATTTTGAATTATTAAATATTATGAAAGCAAGAAATTGCTTGACCTTCAAAACTTTGTATAGGCTTTTTGTAAATTTTCATAAAAAATGTTTTGTTGTATTAAAAACAAGAGATTGCTTAGTATTTTCTTTATTATGTATTAATTGCCAAAAAAAATTTTTTCACTGTATTAAAAAAAAAATTTTTTTTTTCTTAATTGCCAAAAATTTTCGAAAATTTTTTTTTTGTTCAGTGTATTAAGAAGCAAGCAATTGCTTTATTATACCCTTCACCTTCGTGAGAAGGGTATATATAAGTTTGTCATTCCGTTTGTAATTTCTACATTTTTCATTTCCGACCCTATAAAGTATATATATTCTGGATCCTTATAGATAGCGGAGTCGATTAAGCCATGTCCGTCTGTCTGTCTGTCTGTCCGTCTGTCTGTCTGTCTGTCTGTCTGTCTGTTGAAATCAGTTTTCTGAAGACCCCAGATATCTTCGGGATCCAAATCTTCAATAATTCTGTCAGACATGCTTTCGAGAATTTTGCTATTTAAAATCAGCAAAATCGGTCCACAAATGGCTGAGATATGAGGAAAAAACCAAGACAACCTCTATTTTTGACCTATTTTTTACCTATATCTGGATTACTAAGACATTAATAGACAATATGGATATCTAATGATAGATATTTCAAAAACATTTGCAACGACGTATATAAGACCATAGTAAGTTGGACCTACAATGGGTCAAAATCGGGAAAAAAATTTTGAACCCGAATTTTTTTAAAAAAAAAAAAAATTTTAAAAACAAAAAAAAAATTTAAAAAATTTAAAAAAAAAAAATTTTAAAATTTTAAAAAAAAAATTTTTTAAAATTTAAAAAAAAATTTTTTTAAAATTTAAAAAAAAAAATTTTTTTTAAAATTTAAAAAAAAAAATTTTTTTAAATTTAAAAAAAAAAATTTAAAATAACAATCGAAAAAATTTTTTTTCCAAAAAATTCAAAAAACAACTGGAAAAAAAATTTAATTTTGTTTACCTAAAAATATTTAAAATTTTCAAGTATAATTTGGTGAAGGGTATATAAGATTCGGCACAGCCGAATATAGCACTCTTACTTGTTTTTTTTAAATTTGTTAATTGCCAAAAAATTTTTTTTTTTTTTTTAAATTTTGATAAATTTTCTTGCTCACTGTTTTTTTAAAAAGCAAGCAATTGCTTTAATTTAAAATTTTGTAAATTGCCAAAAATTTTTCGTAACTTTTTCTAGTCACTGTATTTGAATTTTGTAAATTGCCAAACTTTTCTTAAATTTTGTAAAAAATTTTCGCTCACTGTATTTAAAAGCAAGTAATTGCTTTATTTTTAAAATTTATTAATTTCCAAAAATTTTCGTAAATTTGATAAATTTTTCCGCACTGTATTTAGAAGCAAGCAATTGCTTTAATTTTAAAATTTGTAAATTGCAAAAAAAAATATTTTTTTTTTTTGATAAATTTTCTTGCTCACTGTATTTTTAAAAGCAAGCAATTGCTTTAATTTTATATTTTGTAAATTGCCAAAAATTTTTCGTAACTTTTTCTAGTCACTGTATTTGAATTTTGTAAATTACCAAAAATTTTCATAAATTTTTTCACTCACTGTACTGAGAAGCAAGCAATTGCTTTATTTTCAAAATTTATTAATTTGCCAAAAATATTATAAAGTTATTTGCAAGGAATTGCTTAAATGTGCACAAATTTTAATTTGTTAATTTCTTTTTTTTTTCACTGTGCTTTTAAATTGCCACTCTGAAAGAGATTCACTTTTATTTAATTTTAAAAATTTTTCCAAAGAGATTTGGCTGTTGAATTTTTATTGATCAAATTAATTCTAAATAATTGCAAATAATTTCTTTTATTTTTCGTTTAGCTGACATAAAAATGTAAAACACACCACCGAAGAGCTTAAACCAACCGCTTAGCTTTAACTAATTTATTAGTTTCTCTTAATTCTGACTCCCTTTCACTGCTCATATATTTTTCGCTGCTATGTAATTTTTTTTATATTTTTATTTATTGAGTTTAAATTACTTGCTGTATTTATTGAGAACAATTAATTCGTTTAATATTCTTTAATACCAGTAATTATTATTCATTTATCAGTAATTTATTGATAATTGTGTATTTTTAAATTTTCACCAAATTTTTTATTGATATAACCCACTGTGCATGTTTTCGTTGTTTTCTTTTTCTTCTTTCACAGTTATATTAGGAGCAGATTGAAGAGAGTATGAGTATTGTTATTCACAGGGTTTACAATTGCTACTATATTAGCCCTCAATTGCAGTAAATATACATTTTTATCATCTGCATACTAAAAATATAGTTACTATTATAATTTTGTATAACTCTGCTAATATAAATTGCTGTTACTATTCATATATTACTGTACAAATTGCAATGTTAGTTTGCAATTTCTAGTAGCAGATACAACCAGTTGTCAACTCGTTATTGTAGCACAACAACCAAAATATATATTCGTGCTATAGTAGCATACACACTTTTTTGCCGAACTAATATTGCGCGTCAGCATTCGTTTTTGTTTTGTTGTGCTAGCAATTTTCTCTGGCAGCAATTTACATTTCTTTGGTTGCTCTGCTATAGTTGCATTGATATTTATTGTTTTTTGGCTATTAGGATGCTGCTAGTTATTTTATTGTCAAGTATGTAATACGAAATAACGATTATTCATTAGTGTAAATATTTTTGAATATAATTGAGATATTGACTTGAATTTTTTTGTAAGACTAAAAATTAACATATCTAAACTAAAAAAATGTTCGGAATAAATGTGGATCAAATTGTTAATAATATGTATTTGCAATCCTATTAAAATGTTGATACAAATTTTAGTTTTAGAAACTCAATAAATATGTAGAGTAACTTCGGGTAATGTGGACTACCGTTTTGTTTTTTCTTAATTTTGGCCACAGTATATATGGATATTAAAAAAGTTGTGAAGCAATAAATTAGATAATGTATTCTCTAATTGTTTTTGCAGTTGAAAATTTTTTCCGTCAAAGGATAAAAAATTTATGTGAAAATATTGTAAGGAACCCAAAAACCAGCATTATAAAAATTGGAGGGTAATATGGACCACTATATGAGGGTAATGTGGACTAGCATTTAATACATAAAATTCATGAACCAGCTAATAATGAATGATTAAAAAATTTAATTTCAATATATTTTTATTAATACAAACAAAAAAGTCGCGTTCTTGGCTTAGATAGATTACTTACAAAGTACATAGTTATTGTCGGGTAATATGGACCAGTAGTACATAATCAAGTAATTTAAGTGGTCCACATTACACGAATTTTTACATAATAATCTAAATGTGCTTAAATTCTTACCAAATATATGCAAAACTACGTATCCACTTTAACTATATAAAACAACCAAACATTAAGTTCTACCAAGTAACTGTACCAAATTTTGTTTCTTACTTGAGCCGAAAAAAATGTTGAGCACGCGCATTAATTTCAATACAAGAATAAAAAGCCAATATATCAATTACTCATGAAAGCAAATATGCAATTGTCGTTTCAAACAAATTGTAAAATGTACGACAAATCAGTTTTATCATACCTTCAATAGTTTCTGAAAATAGACACTGGTCCACATTAGACACATAGTCCACAATACCCGAAGTTACTCTAATCTATATATGTATATAAAAGAGTAACGTTACTGACTCACTGACTGACTGATTCATCATCGCACAGCCCAAACGGCTGAAGCTAGAATCATGAAATTTTAATTGTGGGTTCCTCCCTCCCCAAAACGACACGATAAGAAGGGACTTTTGGAAATTCGAACGTTTAGGGGGTAAAAAAGGGTAAAAACGGGTAAATTCGGTAACCTTATATCTTAAAAACTAATAAAGGTACAAAAAAACTTAAAATTGCATGTTACTCTATTCAAAAAATAAGCTGACGGGTGTTTCGTACTTTTTCGAAATTCGAAACTTTTAGGGGAGAAAACGGGTAAAAACTGTATTTTAGTACTTTTTTGGCACCCTATGTATCTTTTAAACCAATAAACATAGAATCAAATTTTAAATCGTATTCTTTACTTATCAAAAAATAAAAAATATATGTTTGGTACTTTTTGGAAATTCGAAACCTTAAGGGATAAAAATTGTGTTTATTTTTAGTACTTTTTCATAAAATATATTTTTCTATTATTTGACATAGACATACGAATATTTTATTATGAGCTCCCACCACGTTACAGAAATTTATTTGAATAAAATTGTACCACCTCAATGGGGATAAAAAATGTACCAAAAAGGGGATAATCGGGAAAATACATTATATTTGAAATTATTAAGCCAATTTTGATAATTTTTTTAACGTTGGTTCCTGGATTCATACAAAAATTAACTAACAGGGTGTTATTTGGAACTCGAGTACCAAGGTGTATATTGGGCCAAATTCGGGTAAACAGTTTGGTACTTTTTTTAAAACTTATTTATTCTTGGGCACATTAACACAGATTTTAATATTTTCAGACATGCATAAACAATTTTGCATAAACTGTAGCATAAACAATTTTGGCAAAATGGAATATTTTTAAATTTCAAACTTGAGGGGTGTTCAAGGAAGAAAAGGGTAATTGGTACTTTTAGGGGGAGACTTTTTGTTTATTCTAATGGTACTTTTTTGAATTTTCTATAACAATGAACTTAGAAACATGAAATTAAGCATATATGGTCCTAAGTAAGTGGGAATTCTAGGGGGAGACTTTGTGGTACTTTTTCTTTATTCGATTGGTACTTTTTGTAATTCCTTCTCAAATGAACCTAGAAACATGAAATAAAGGTTATATGGACCAGAGTGAGTGGGAATCCACAAGTGGCTACTTTTTGGTACTTTTTGTTTATTCTAATGGTAAATGGAATTTCAAAACCGCGGTTTCGGTTTTAAAAAATTAAAAAGCGATCGGTTCGGTTTTGTGATAATTTATTAAATATTAAGTATTATAGAAACAAAATTAGTTGATAATATAGGAAATGATATACAAATCTAAAATTCAAACTTGACGGGTTATGGTTTAGTAAATGCGAATTTAAAAGTGATAATCAATGGTACTATTTCCTTATTGCAATGGTACTTTTTGAGTATTTTATAATAATAAACCTAAAAATTTTAAATTAGGAACACATTTTGCATTTTCTATAATAATGGACCCAGAAATATGAAATTAGACATTTACAATTAGATTCACAAAGTGAGACTTGCTAGTACTATTTCTTTCTTCTAATTGGGGTGGCGAAGCGCACCGGGTCAGCTAGTATGTAATAAAATATTTATTTATTAACAAAACTCAATGAAAATTTCAACGTTTTTTAAATTTGTCATTCCAAATTACAAAGTGTAAAAAAACTTATCAAAAGGACAAAAGGAATCCCACAATTCTTAAAAAACAATTCTTTAAGCGAAAATAGCAAAAATGGTATTTTTACAATTTTAACCATAGGGTCTACATTTCCCTCGGGCTGGAAAACTACTTTGGGGATAAATAGGGAACACATCAGGGTTTCTAAAGCTGCTTTCCGTTTTTTGATCCCAGCTTTGGGATTTTAGAACATGTGACATGTTGAAATTTTGATAAAAAAATAGGTCAAAATCCTAAGGACGTAGGGGACATGTTCGAAAAATAGGACATGTTTTTTATACCAAAATGTTCTCTGTAAAGCTACCTTACAGAAAAACATAAAATTGGTATATGTTCTTAAAGAAAGTTTTTTTTTAATAAAAAATCAGTTAATTCACCTTTTCGTCCAAAAAACAGCAAAAATCTACTATTTTTTGAATTCTTAAATTGAAAATCGTTTATTTTTGGATCTATAATCGATATTACTCTGAAATCTTTTGTATATTACTGATAATTTAGTTGTCTAACTAACAAAAAAAATTCGAGCCCGTTCGGTACAAAACTACGACCTATATTTTTAAAAAAGCGGACCAAGGTATGGCAAAATTTTAAAATTTCAATTTTGAAATGCTTATAACTCGGTAATTATAAGAGATAAATAGCACACGCAAGCATGTTTTTTCAAGACCTAGGCGAGCGCTTTCCAAACGTATAAAACCCATTGAAATCGAATGGGAAACAAAAAAATGGCACGTGTTTAAATATATTACATGCCAAAGGTACCCTACTTTGAGCCCCCATAGCGCCTCACTTGGGGAATTTGTAGGTCCCATTTTAATAATTTAACCTGGAGTACTCCTTGGCTACGGCCGCGTCAAATTTTATCCTGATCGGATCAGCCGTTTAGAAATGACAGATTTATTTCCAAAAAATTTTGATTCTGCCCAACTGTGCATTGGGTGTGTTTACTGATATGTTGTTATACACTTAGCAATAACAGCAACTAATAGCATCAATTGAAGAAATGTCAATTGTGCTATAGCACAACCAAAGAAATGTGTACTGTTGCTAGAAAAGTTTGCCAGCACAACAAAATAAAACGAATGGCGTGCAATATTAGCACGACAAAAAAATGTGTGTGCTACTAAAGCACGAACATATATTTTTGTGGATATGCAATGGAATGTGTTTGCTACTAAAAATTGCAGACTAGCATTGCAATTTTAATAGTAATACGAACGAACAGTATGAATATTTATATTAGTTGATTGTGATGAAATGAGATAATTGCATATTTATTGCATAGTCAAAAGTAAGAAATATGTTGCTAGAGCTGAATATCGAAACTTATTCAGCCGTTGTATTTAAGAGTAAACAATTGTGTGTGCGTGTATATGTATATACTATACGTTGGTTATTCTCTTTTGTTAATCTTAGCTTTGATCATATATATTTATATTGAAAAAAGGTGGTGGTTTTTTGTACTTATTATGCACTCTTATAACAAACAAAATTTGTATGCAATTTTAAATAAAAGAAATTATTCACTTTTTGGAACTATTATTGGATTTTTTTTTGGTAATATTTTTAGGAAAATAAATTATATTTTTAATATTTTCCAAGTCGAGTTATTCTTTGGCACTTTGAATTTTTTTTTTGCAAAATTTCCGACATCTTTATTATTTTAATGGAAATTTGTGGCACTTATTTGGAAAATTAAAATTTTTCGGCCATCTTTCATAATTTTTTTTTTGAATTTTTCGGCACTTTTCCAGATTTTTTATAAAAATTTTTGGCTTTTCACTTGGCAATTTTGATTATATTAAATTCTTTATTTTATTTGGCAATTTCACTTGGCAATTTTATTAAATAACACTTATAAATTTCATGAATACTCACTTTGGCTCAGCTTTTTGTTTTACTTGCGTGTTGTGGTTTTTCCGTCGGCAAAACGTTGTTGGGAACAACTTCAATATCTTCCAAGGCAAAACTGGTTCAAAACCCCTTTAAGGTGAGAAGGATCATGTACAAATTTAGGGAATTTGTTTAATAAATATTTATTTATTTAAATAAATATTTTTGCAACTTATAATTTCTCAGCAATGAGAAATTATAAGTTGATGAGGATTTGTTGCTTGAGAAAAAGGGAAAAATGAGAAAATAAAAAACCAAAAGGAATTAGTTTTTAAAATAAAAGAGATTTTATTTATTGTAGCAAGAGATGCTTACCCTTTGGATGATGTGTTGAAACTTAATTTTATTATTTTATGTTTTATGCCTTGAAGGCTTTTTTTCACAACGTTATAACGGTTAATTCTTTTTCGTTAAGTTTAGCATAGATTTTTTATACAATGTTAATTCTGTGTTGACAATTCATTAAATATATTGCGATTTTCATTAAAAGAAAATAAAGAAACAGAATTCAAGCTTATAACTAATTATAATATTTCATACAATTCATTTTATATAATTAAATTCAATACTAAATACAATTCATTATTAAGAAAACAATTCATTATTAAGAAAAACAAAATTCAATATTTAAAAAATACATTTTGCTAATTTATACAAATTGCTTTAATCAATGTTAGTTTATTACAAAAAGTAAAAAAAAAAAAAATCAAAACATAAAACAACTACCCCCATTCAAAGTTTTTTTGTGGAGTGAAGTGGTTAGTTTACTAACCACCGTGGCGGTTGGCGGACATAAAGAGAGGAAAACAATCAACTGCACTAGCACAAAACTGCATTGAAAACGGACACAAACCAAACTTTGAAAGAGTGAAGATTTTAGATAAGGAAAAAAGGGAAAATAAGAGATATACGTTGGAGAGCTTGAGAATACAGCAAAAATCAGAAAGTGCAATAAATACAAAAGAGGATAAAGATAATACAAATGCAATCTACACCATTGCAATATTTTAGTAATAACAACAACTGTGATCGAATAAGACAAATTTACTGTGATATTTTATTTATTTTTGCATACATTTATTTTAATATTTTTAAGTTTTGTGTTGTGTTGTCCACTTATACAAAAAACTGTGATATATTTTATAAATGATGTAAACTTGACAAAAAAGATTATATGTAAGTAAATTTGTTGAATATGTAGATTATAATTATTGTTGTTATTGACCAGAATTTTTCCTTTTGTATATTTATAATGTTACCAGATTAAAATAAAATTCAATCCCTGAAGAAGTTGGAAATAATACCAACGAAACGTCGGATTATATTGAAAATGATATAAATAATCTTTTATTTACATCAAATCACTGACCTTGAAAGCCTGTATATAGGAAACTATATAACTATATATGAAAAATAATTATGATCGAATATTTGTGACTAAATTGTCTGACCAAACAACCGAAATAGCAAAGTAACATTGAATTCTATGAATAATAAACAATCTGTGCTTTTTTTTATTGAATGCCTAAAAGTTTCTTAAAAAACAGATTTTCACAATATTTTCAAATTTGCAAAAAATCATAAACAAAGACTTCAAAAATGTGTAAAAATTTTAATTTGTTAAAAAATTAGGTAAACTAAACAAACTTCAAAATATTGAAGTACGCGGTCATAGTTCTGTAAATAATGTCAAGTTCACTTCAACCAATTTTTTGGAGAAATTCGCAAATTTAATAATTTTTTTTGCATAAGTCAATATTTTGGGATTTAAGGATGTATATCAGAATTAAAAGGTTTATTTTTAATAACTTGTAAAGATCTATTTACTTAATTTAAGATTTGTTCTGTCTAATGACTGTATATGTTGTTAATGGGTTAATTTTCTATTGGCTTAATTTTAACTAGATTTTACAAGGTTTTTTGCTTTCTAAACGACCAAAAAAGTAAATAAACTAAACTAAAAAAAAAAACAAACGATATGATGATTACACGCATACACAAACATTCACATAGCCAGACACATATGTTGACGCTCTAAACTTTTCCCATTAACGTTAAATAACTGATAATGATGGCTTTTGCGCGACACCAACACTCTGCACATAATGATGACTTTGGCCTTCTTTTTATCCTTAAAACTAAAAGAGCTAAACAACAACGAACAACAATACACAGCTAAATTCATTTCGTATTGAGTCTTTTTTAACTTTTTCAATTTCAGTGAAAGTGTGTGTGTGATTTAGAGATGTTAAAGTATTGAGTACTCAATACTGACTGCTTATCGCTACCTTAATATAGAAAGGCCCTAACTAACATTTTCCTTACTTCACAGGAGGAGACAACTTAATAAAACTTAAAGTTCTGTAGTTGCGATTTTTTTTAACACAAATTTTTATGAATGTCTTCATCCAATTTAATGTTGCCACATTTTATTTTACTTTATTAATGGTGTATTACGGGATTATCTATCGATGTAAGCAAAAAAGGTTTCTATATTAAGGTAACGTTATTTGAGTACTTGACACTCAAAAGTATTTTTAAAAATACAACTACTTATACAGTGACGGACAATACAATAGAATCAGTGAATTTGATTTCAAAATTTAAAATTTGTTCATTATATATTAATGCTCATAACGTAAACAATAAATAGAAAAAAACAAAATAAAAAATAACACATTCTTATGTTAAAAACGATGTCAAATCTAAAAGACTAAATAAAATATGCGACATTCAAATAGAATCAATCAGTCTTAAAATGATTAAAAATAAAAAATCATCATAAGAATTCGTTGTTTTCTTAATATTTTGATGCATATCAATTATTTCTAATAACAGCATCAAATCTTTTGGGGATTGAATTTAACAAACTTTCGCATGTAGATCGGGAAATTGCATACCATATTTCCTGAATTTTCTGCCAAAGTTCTTCCTTGTTTTTCAATTTTTCAGGTCCGAGTTTGTCTTTTACTATTTTCCATAGGATTTAAGTCTGGTTATTGAGACGGCCATTCCATAACATGAATTTTGTTATATAAAAACCATTTTTTGGCAAGACCTGACGTGTGCTTTGGATCATTATCTTGCTGGAAGAGCCATTTTAAGGGCATATTCCATTCTGCATGTGGCTTTATAACATTCTCCAAAATATTTACATACAAGTGCTTATCCATATTTTCTTTAATCCAATAAATTGGACTAACGCAATACCAAGAAAAACATCTCCATATAATAATATTTCCCCAACCATGTTTAAACGTTTTTGGTTTTTGCCATTTTTTGGACGTTTAACCCATGTCTTATCATCACTACCAATTAAATTAATGGTCGTTTCGTCCGTCCACAATACATTTTGCCACTTTTTGATATCTTCTGGCCCACAATAATCCTTATGATTGCTCCTGGTTTTAAATGAAATATTGGTAGTGATTCTATTGTAATGTCCGTCACTGTATATAAATATGAAAATAATTTACATGTTCGAATGAAAACATATTTTGTTGTACTATTTAATATATTCAGATATTTTTCAATTTAAACAAATATTTAGATAACCCTATTTTAAATAAATAGCTGCAACTATTTAAATCAAGTTTGAATTTTTGTGGTTTATTTTACACTTTAAATTAAAAAATACTTGAAAAGTATTGAATAATATCGAGTATTGAAAAGTATCGAAAGTTTGCAACACTAGTATGATTGTCTATATTTTTATTAACATGGCTGGCGAGTAGTTATAAATGAATTCGAGTATATTTGACTTTTATGTTGTTTGTATAAAAAGTTTTGGTTTAATTTTTTTCGGTGTGATGAGATTTTTTTGTTTTAAACGAGTTCTATCTACACACACACAGATACACAAACATAGATACTTTAGTTTGAATGTGTTCATACTGTGCTTGTAGATTTATAAGTATGTGTGCATTAGACATGCCCTTAAAAAATAAATTTGCTTTGGATGGGTCTTATTTTGTTCATTAGCAGCTAAAACTAACTACTTCAAAATTTAAGTGTAAAACGGATAACTAGAACACGTGCCGGAAATCGATTGAAAGTTGTAAAATTGGGTAAATAATGGTACTTTTTCCGATATCTTAAAAAATTTCCCTATTTAAATACTGGTTTTTAAACATTTTCAATAAACCTAAGCGTCTAGAGAAAATTATCTTTCTAACAAGGTATAAAGCATGAACATCGAGTTAAAAATAACCAAGTTATTAGCATTTCCCTACGTCATATATTCAAGAAAAACGACATTTTTGTATTATTTGCTCACTGTTTTGCATGCAAAAGTTATGTAAACAACTATGTCAACAATAGAAATGCGAGTAAAATATGAGTAAACTAGCACTTTTTGCTCAATATTTGGTCAGATAAAACTCGTATAATTTTGTTATTTTTCATTCGAAATTATTGTTTTATACCTTGTTAGAAAGATAATTTTCCCTAGAAGCTTAGGTTTATTGCAAATGTTTAAAACACAGTATTCAAATATGGAATTTTTTTATGATATCGGAAAAAGTACCATTATTTACCCAATTTTACAACTTTCAATCGATTTCCGGCACGTGTTCTAGTTATCCGATTGCACTTAAATTTTGCAGTAGTTAGTTTTAGCTGCTAATGAACAAAATAAGACCCATCCAAAGCAAATCTATTTTTTATACTCAGCATGTCTAGTGTGCATGCTGAGTATCCATTATATAAATTGACAATAAGTTGAAAGTATTTGGATTTAAAAAAGCTACCAATAAAAGCACGGACACATAGATATATAGATAGTCTCGATAATAAGAGACAGTGTAAACGGGAGAGAGAAAGTTGCAAAAAGTGTTAATTAATATTAATACAAATGGCAAAAAAGTATTTATTATTGAAAAGCTTTCACAACTTAAATAATAAAATTAGCAGAAATGAAGGGATAAAAAACAATCTTCACAAAAAAATAAAATGAAATAATCGAAAATACATATAATGGCTATAAAACAATCTTCACAAAAAAATAAAATGAAATAATCGAAAATACATATAATGGCTATATAATAAATAAAGTTATCTTCATTTGTATTTTTCGAGTAAAAATACTGTTGAGCTGAAGCTGGATGAAGGGGGAAGGGCTGGATGAATTGGAAGTTGTTCAAACTCTCTGAGCCGAAACAAAATCGTTTAGATTTTGTACTCAGAATAATTTAAAAAACAATATGAAACGAAAAGGAAGGAATAAAACAAATGAATTAGGAATTTTCTAATTATTTATTAAATTATTTGGAAGGTGGATTCTTACCATAAGGAACAATAGGATTAGGATAGCGATGTGAACAGGTTAAAGTTTGATTTGTATCTCTCGCGAAAAGAAGTATTTACGACCCTTGACGTTTAATTTAGTACGTAATGACAAGTGGAATTATACTGCAACACATAGCATTCTGCATTAGTATATATTGAGGAAAATAGGAATTGCAGGGAAATTAGGAAAATCGCTAAGTGTTGTTTATGGCGTAAACAAATACATAAATATAAAATTATAGTGTAAGTATAAGGCACAACATTAACACTGTGAAATAAATGAAACAATTAGTTTTAATTAATTTATTACAAAAGTATAGAACTACAATTGTGTCAGTAGTACTGAAAAACTAATAATAAGGGTCCTCATGTAAACGCTTAAATGCCTCGCAAACTGTGCAATCTGTGAATTTATACAATCTCGCAAATGAACTGTTAAATATTGTATGGGAATTAATTTGCACAACACTAATAAGTTTGCGCGACAATTTGGACTTGTAAACTTGAACTGAATTATTGTGCATTTGAATCAGCAGGTTTTTTGAATAAATGTCATTGTGTATCGAAATATTATCCAACAGCTAGAGCATAAGTAAGGTTTTACAAACTACTCGTGTGTTTACCAACGTCTGTTCCAAAGATTTTTAGAACACAAATTTATACAATTTAGAAAAAATCATAGCTTTTGTTGAATTTATTTTTATTTGTCATTTTATCAATTAGAAACAGTCAATTATTAAAATTTGCACAAAATGGAAAAAAATTCACACAAAATTCACGTCGTGCAAATTTGCTTAAATGTGAAACTTAAGCATAGTTTAAAACAGCTTCTTTTAATTTTATATAAAAATCTACTTAAATTATAAATAAAAAATAAGATTCACTACCCACATACATATATATAGTATTTATCCTGAAGAAACTCAAACATGATGCAGATATGATCTACTTCATTTTATATCAGACTTCTTCTCGATAAGTATTGAACTAACTTTTTGCTTATGAAGAAAAATACAAAATTAATAAAATATACATGCAAATAATAAAATAACAAGAAAGTTATTTTATGTTCGGACATGCCCGAACATGGCCTACATCAACCATTAATATTCATATTTACTATATAATGAATTCGAAGCTAAATTTGTAAGTAATCAGGGTCAATTATGGACCAATTTTAACAATATAATAATGAGATGTTGATATTTTCATTACTTATTCGAACGAGAATCCCAGTACTGACTCATTCTGATGAAAGTATGTACATAAAAAACTAAATAGTTTTTAACAAGGAAAATTATGTAGCTTTTTAGTCACCTGTGACTTGTTTCTGATTGTTTTAAATTAACACAATGTCCGACAGGGAATATACTACGTTTTTACACAAAATGCTAATATCATGAAAATTCCTCTTCTTTTTTTATTGTTTGTCTATTGATTCTGTGTATAAATTATGGATCAGATTTACAAGGGTTTTACAATTTTTGGTAAAACATTCAAACAAAAATAATAGAGTTTTCAATTAAGCAAATTATACACATATGAATAAAACACCAGTTTTTGCGAATTCAACAGTTTTTGCGAATTAAGTTGTTTTGTCAAAAACAAATCAGCAACAACTCCCAATACGTTGATTTGTTTTTTTTATGATATCTCAGAAACTAATATTCGCAAGAAGAAGCAGATTAGTGTAAACGGAGCGTTTTGAAAAGTAAGTTTTATTATAAAAAACTAAGATGTTTTCTTATCTCGACTTAAGATGGTTTGTCCAAACTCCACAGCAATATTTAATCGACTATAAATAACATTACACTCAACATTACTACATAAAAATAATAAAAAATATCAAAAATGCTGGTATTTCATTTGAATTCTTATGTTTATCTAATTTTTTAACTGCATGTGATTACACGCAGAGAAAAAATATAGTTGGCCATGGTTACTGTAACCATTTCAATATTGTTACAAGTTTTTTAACTATATTATAGTCACAGTAACCATTTACATGATTGTGGTAACCATAATATGGTTAACTTACGATTCACATGATTGTCTCAACCATATATATGGTTACAGTAAACATATATATGTTTGTGACAACCATTTATATGATGAAGGACTATCATATTATGGTGCTCTCGGCTTAAGGCTTATCATAATCTGAGAACAACATATTATGATAAAATTATTCATCATAAATATGGTTGCCACAAACATATATATGTTTACTGTAACCATATATATGGTTGAGACAATCATGTGAATCGTAAGTTAGCCATACTATGGTTACCACAATCATGTAAATGGTTACTGTGACTATAATATAGTTAAAAAAATTGTAACCCTATATAAATGGTTACAGCAACCATGCCCAATTATATTTTTTCTCTGCGTGTAGAGACTCAGAAATCTTTCAGTACTCGTATTCTTGCAAAGAAACAGAAAATTTAAATTTGTAGTGGTAAAAATTTCCAATGATGACAAATACAGAAGAGTTTTTCTTTTAATTGTCATTATTTACGTATAAAAAAACATGACGTTTTAAAAATAAGACTGTCCAAGCGTTAAATGAGCACAATTGATAGATAAATGAGTGTATATGCGGATGTATAAAAGGATAGTTGGCTACCGAGATAAATTAATGAGTGAATGACGCATTGACTGTCCTGGTAAGGAAAATATTTGTTTTTTTATTTAACATACTAGTATAAGTGTACGTTGTATATATATATGTTTAATATACATATATGTATATGTATATATACAAAAGAACAACGTCAGCAAAAGTGACAACAATACAAGCTGTTTAATATACATATATATATGTATATTAAACAGCTTGTATTGTTGTCACTTTTGCTGACGTTGTTCTTTTAGTTGAGCGAAGTCTTTCACCCGCCCCCATATATTTTATTTATTATATCAACTTGGCAATGCATTATTGTGACATGAAGTTGTCAAGCTGTTGCAAGCTAAACAAATAAAAAAATTAAACAATCTCCTACGAAATGCTACAACAAACATCGAGCCCTAACAGCGAAAATATCTTAACCAACAATATTTTAGATTTTCATGTTTCGATAATACGGTATCTGGTCTGTTGAACATTTCGTTGCCGTTACAACTGTATACCAAAAACAATTTTAGCTTAAATGCACGTCGCCCATATGTTTACATGAAATTAAAACATACAAACAATCCTGTAATGTTTTCTGTTATGCACTTAAGACGTTTTCGCGGTTATGGCTCGACAAGTAGTATAAGGAATAGTAGGAGGATATCTTTAATTAAATTGCATAATAAAATCATAAACCACCTATAAACTGTATTCAATGCTGGCAGTTGACAGCCTACAACTGAATCATTGAACAATACATACAGCAATTGTTGTTGCTGCTTCTGCTGCTACTGCAATACCATCACCAACACCACCATCATCGAATACAACAACATCCACATCCGTTTAACAATAATACTGCTACAGCTCCCACCGCGAATCAAAAATGTATTCTACCAATAAAGCCTGATTGTGAGGCAAAATTTATAATGCAACCACCACAACCACACATAAGACCGGTTCATGAAAATTTATCATTTCAGGAGGATGTCTGTATGAGAGCTAGATGAAATTTTCGACTGGTTTTAATTAAATGTAATAAGCAAACGAAATAAAATGGTGTACAAAAGAAAGTCTAGCTATTCTAACGCAGAAATACCATATTTTAATTATTCACATAATGGAGATGTTTCAATTCAAAATATTAAATATATAATTGGAATATAAATTAATAGAAGAGATAAATATGAAACACAAAAAATAAGAATAATTTTATGTGGAGCTCGAGCCAGTCTAATGTACATACATACATACTTATGTATTTAAGCAAACATAGTAAATATCACATGTATGTACATAAGTACATACATACATATATACGAATTTTGTATATTGTTGCTGCCTCTACAACTACCCAGTAGTTCTAGGAGACAGTACCGAACTAGTGATTTTACCCATCATTTAGGGTGGGAGCTAGTTACTTCAATAGCCACGTGACTAGTCATTTTAACACGGGCATGTCCTAGGCAGGGGATCAATTGTCTCTTTTTGATTTCAATGTGACTGTCTAATAGCTGGTCCAAAGTAGGCAACGCATTGGATTCACAAACTGGTTACATAGCGTCAGTTACCTTGCTAGCTTTGTAACTAGTTACTTGATCAGCTACTTGACTAGTTATTTTAACACGTGCATGTCCTAAGCAGGGGGTCAATTGACCCTTTTGATTACAATGTGACTATCGGATAGCTGATCGAAGGTAGTCAACGCTTCTGGTGGGTAAAATAAACTGCAGTACAAAAAAAAGTTTGAAGTGACTTCACCATAGGTTACTAAGAGACACTAAAGTGACTATTGACTTCATGCTATGTTACATGGGATACCAGATATTTAAGCAAAAATAAAAATAAACTGTATGAGAATTAGTATATCAACACAATTTGTAAAAAAACAGTTTGTACGAATTACTCACAAAACGTTTAAAGTGACTACACTCTCGATTACTTAGAGACACTTAAGTGACAATTGTCTTCACGCTAGATTACTTGGGATGCATAAAGTAACCAATTGTCTTCTCTCTGCACTACAAAGTGCACACACGTGTCAAATGACCAAAATATATATAAATTTTAGTCAGCCAAGTGATAAGGCATTTGTGACAATTACTGTCTTTAAGGGATACATTGACTACTTGCTTAACTGCTGGGTACTGCTAACCATCTGTTAAGGATTAATGAGAGATAAACTGTTTTTGTCAATTATTAAAGAGCTGGTTAAATGGAAAACAATACGACTACGAATACTCATACATTGGTAAATTACACAATGCTACACCAATAATATGCAGGGATTCTCATATAGCAATTCAGTTGTTTTGGAGTCCATAGGGTGCGGATTTACTTATAGTTTCTCTCGATCACTTAGTTTCAAAAATATGTTATGTTAAATTTGTTTCTTTTATTTAAATGATATATGCGTTACCTTTCAAATAGAAGTGACATTTTGGCTGAGTTATGGTAGTTTAAGTTTTAAAAAACGCACTGTTTTTGATATTCTTCACGCTCTAAGTTGAGTGTGAGGCAGCAAAATATTTTTTTTTATTTCCAAAACAGGTAAGTAAATAAAAATCAATTAAAATGTGCATGAGTTATGTCCGTTTTAATGACAAAATGTTTTTCCACATTTACGGATTTTTCATAAAAAAGCTTGCGAGTTCTTTTATATTTAGAAAAACAAAGCAGACAATTATTATCTTTAGTTGCATCGCATTCTGACTTTATACTACCGTAACTGAGCCACAAATCTTTTTCTGTTTAAAATACAAAACCCACTGTATTAAAATTACAAAAATGTATGCAAAATGTTTCGAAGTTGTAACTTTAAGAATACCATTATTTCACTAAAACGAAGTGATCGAGAAAAACTGAAAGTATTTCCGTACTCTATGGAATCCAACAAAACGGAATTGTTAAATGAAAATCGCTGCATATTTTTTCATTCACTTTTGTATCACTGTGATAATAATATACATACTTATTTTCTTTCAACAAACTAAAATAAAAACAAGTAAGAGTGCTATATTCGGCTGTGCCGAATCTTATATACCCTTCACCAAATTATACTTGAAAATTTTAAATATTTTTAGGTAAACAAAATTAAATTTTTTTTCCAGTTGTTTTTTGAATTTTTTGGAAAAAAAATTTTTTCGATTGTTATTTTAAATTTTTTTTTTTAAATTTAAAAAATTTTTTTTTTTTAAATTTTAAAAAAATTTTTTTTTTTTAAATTTTAAAAAAAATTTTTTTTTTTTAAATTTTAAAAAAATTTTTTTTTAAAATTTTAAAATTTTTTTTTTTTAAATTTTTTAAATTTTTTTTTTGTTTTTAAAATTTTTTTTTTTTTTAAAAAATTCGGGTTCAAAATTTTTTTCCCGATTTTGACCCATTGTAGGTCCAACTTACTATGGTCTTATATACGTCGTTGCAAATGTTTTTGAAATATCTATCATTAGATATCCATATTGTCTATTAATGTCTTAGTAATCCAGATATAGGTAAAAAATAGGTCAAAAATAGAGGTTGTCTTGGTTTTTTCCTCATATCTCAGCCATTTGTGGACCGATTTTGCTGACAGACAGACAGACAGACAGACAGACAGACAGACAGACAGACGGACATGGCTTAATCGACTCCGCTATCTATAAGGATCCAGAATATATATACTTTATAGGGTCGGAAATGAAAAATGTAGAAATTACAAACGGAATGACAAACTTATATATACCCTTCTCACGAAGGTGAAGGGTATAAAAACGATTTCTTAAGTCAATTAATTGATTTCTTTAATCAAAATCGACTCGGCAATACACAAAACACAAAAAAAGAAATATTACAAAAATCGAGTGAAAACATAAAGATATATGCAGATACATATATTTCACACTACAAGAGATAAAATTCAAAATTCAGTGGCTTTCATAAAATAATATTCTGGCCCACCAGAAAAGTTCTTAAAAACACAGTGATAAACTAATGAACAAATGAAAATTAAATTTGATTAAATGAAAAAAGGATCGCTGTTTTAAAATATATAAATCTTTAAAATGTTCAACATATAATTTTTTATATTATTGAATAAAAATGGAAAATTTCGTTTGCCCTTTATAAAAATTATTTCGAACTCTGAGAAGTATAGATTTCGCAGCACACTACCGGAAAGTATTCTGATTTCCAATTTCGCCAATGACATAAACAAATTAAATTGTTATGTATTAATTATTCATATAGGAAATGTTAAACTTGGTAATTAACAATTAATACTCTCCTCAACCCACTTTTCTATAATACCCTGTGGTGGTAACTTTTTTCTACATGTAAATACATACTGTAATAGAGGTTTATGACAAAATTCAAAATTATTTGTTTTTTAATATTTTTCAACAAACTCAAGACTATTACTCTTGAAAAAAATCTTACGGATTTTATAGTACAATTTGTTTTCGAATTTTTCTTATTATAACAAGTTTATACTAATTAAATTTAAATTTAATTAGAACTTCTACAAAATATAGAAAATTTGCATGTTTAATAGTTATTATAATTAACTCAATAATATTACTCTATTATGATTTTTATGAAATTATTATATCAATAAAAGTACCTTTGTTATGAATTTATACATGAAATTTGTTATATATTTATTATGAAAAAAAATATATTTAAATAAACAATTCTATAATAATTGTATATCCATTGATACACTGTGCATTTGTTTATCAACATTCGTATTTATCTATCTTTATTATTAATATATGCATGAGAGTGGATATCAATAATGGTATACAAACATGTTTCTGTGGAGAGCACATTAAACAATGTTTATAAACATGTTTAAAGTCTCACTAATAAGCAAATGTGATCAACTAGTGAAAAGCTTATTTGACCAACTCTGGTTTAAATGTTGTGGTAGAATTACTAATTATAATAATTATTTTATA
This sequence comes from Calliphora vicina, assembly GCF_958450345.1. Classification (NCBI taxonomy): domain Eukaryota; kingdom Metazoa; phylum Arthropoda; class Insecta; order Diptera; family Calliphoridae; genus Calliphora; species Calliphora vicina. The sequence continues at coordinate 82,710 of NW_027052671.1, forward strand.
AAAAAATAATCATTGAGGTTTGGTGGAAAAAGTTTTAGCAACACTAGCCACGAACGTGCTTTCGTTAATGTAAAACTCCAAAAATTCTTTCTTTTTATCATCGGATTGTGCAACTATTTAGACGTCTTTACTTCTATTAAAAAATTACAATTAAAATTAAAACTATACAAGTGATCAAGTTACAATTAAAAGATTTACTGTCAACTCTAAAATCGTGCAAATAATTGAAAGGTATATTGCTACATTTGTTCTGGTAAATTTTGTGTTTTAATTCCAATGAAAATTTATTTAGGCACACGAAGTGTTAAAGCCCTCTAGAAGCTGGATGTAAGTCTTATGTAATATTGAACAACGACATGACATAAGATTTGTCCATAAGTTTATGTAATTCAAATACATTTTACCGGAGTTCAACATTGTGTAACCAAATGGTGTTCGGTTTTGCTAATTTCTATTTGACAAAACTAGATAATTTTTATATTTCCAAATTCAAAAGTGCTAGTAAATCATTGGCTGGTAAGAAACAATTCTGCGATTTACCATTTTGAATAAATTCTAAAGTCTTTTATTTTACTAATAGGTCTATCATCGTTAACAATTTGACTAAATGATAGCCAGCCAACAAATTTTACTCTTGCATATCGTAACTACAATTTTCACAATCCTATTGTCCAATATATTTTCCATCTCAAAGTGAAGTTTAAGCACGTTCGATAACCTAAAAGCCACAAATATCAAAAACCTAACCTCAACTATCTTCAAATTGGTTATGATTTCGAAGCCAAAGTCACTATAATTTCACATATTATTTTAATTATTTTCAAGAAGAAATAATAGTTTTGTTAAAACTATTCTACATTTTTCTACATGTGCTAGTATTCATATAGCTGCACATTATATAAATGTATTCCGTTTGGATATATGCCTACCTAAAATCCAATTAAACATTTGCTTCATAATTATAAACTAATTTAAGACAAGTTTTTTTTTAAAAAAAAGATTTTTTTAACGTAAATATTTATCTTATGTGTTAAGTTTTGGTTTTGATATTAAATATTGTCCTAATATCATAAATGTTAATGTATGTTTAATAACTTTGCTAAAACTTAAACTCTAAAGGGAAACCCTAAACTTCATTATATCTTTATTATACTATAGATATTATTGTACGTATATGCAAGAATTTTATTTTCATTAATTACACTAGTTTACAAATCAAACATTTTTCTTTGCTCATGGAATGAAACTTATATTTTTGAGAAGAGCTAGGGACGCTTGTTAATTGACCATTTTTTGTTTCCCACCTATACGTCAAAATTTTGAGATATATGGGTTTTTATTTTTCACCTGCCCTGAGTACTACTAATGCATACTGTAGTGTACCGAATTGTAGTAATTAAGTATTTACATCGTTTACAACACTCTGGTGAAGCTGCTAGATACTTTCAGAGTTGTATTCTTTTGACAAATTCCAAAAAAAATGAACGGGAAAAAAATAAATACGGTTTAAAAGTACGTCTTTCCTGTAGATAAACGTTAATAAATCGCTGTTAAATACAAATTTCTAAAGTAAAAACTATATCAAAATGTCTTCTAGAAAGTGTAAAATAAACCCAGACCATTTTTGTTTTATTTGCAGAAAAATTATTCAGTCAAATCGAGGTTTTCCTATAACACAAACACTGCAAAATTAAATTAAATTAAACATTAAATTATTTCGTAAAAGCTTTAGATAAGACAAAACAAGCATTTCAATATTTGTGCAGCGTGTTCTCGAGTCTTTCTGAGGCTAAACTAAATGATGGGATATTTGTGGGTCCGCAAATAAGAAAAATTTTGGTTGATACCAAATTTGAGTGTCTATTAACCGGTGTTGATAATGCAGCATGGAATTCTTTTAAACTTGTTGTTCAAGAATTTTTGGGGAATAAGAAAAGTCAAAATTACAGAGATATTGTAGCAAATTTATTACATAATTTTGAACAGATGGGTGTAAATATATCCCTCAAGATTCACTATTTAGATTCTCATGTGGATTTTTTCCCGGAAAACGTCGGACACATGAGTGACGAACATGGAGAGCGTTTCCATTAAGATTTGAAGTTTTTCGAGAGGAATTATCAAGGTTTTTGGAATCAGAATATGCTAGGAGACTACTGTTGAAGTGTCGTGAGGGAGACAAATGAAAATAATTATAAAAAGAGGACTAAACACTTCACATTTATTTTTTTTTGTAGTAATTTAATGTACATTTTTATATGTTTCGTTTTTAATAAATATCTCAAAAGTTTGACGTCCAGGATTTTTTTTTATATTTTTTCCAAAGTTAGAAGACCTTAATACACAAATCCCCATATGTTTCAATTCATGAGCAAAAACCTTGTAAACTAGTGTTATCATTTAGTCCAAAATTAAATCAATGAAAATTACTACTCTTGCATATTCTCTTAAAAACTAAAATGAATTTTATTAAAATTTAAAACTAAAATAACATGCAAATAACAAAAACAACAAAGTCGTTATAGAAAATAAAATATAGAAAAGAAGAAATATTAAAAAGAAACTAAACTTACGAAAAAGAGAACAACAGAAAAATGTTAATTTAAATTTAAATAGTCATAAAACTTGTAACAATTGAAAAATAAACTTTATAATCTCATTATTTTCTTGTTTGTTGTTCTATTGTGTAATTCTGGTTTCTTAACCGATATTCTCTTAAATTTATTTTGCAAACAGAATCATTCAAATGGATTAGTAAATATTATCGTTATTTTTGTTATTTGTAAATTTATTAATATATTCTTATTTACTATCAATTACTTATTATAAATTATTATTAGTTAATATTTTTTTGGTTACTTTCTAATACACCTTATGGGTTGAATAATTTTTAAAATTAATAAATTTGCGATGAATTGCTAAAATCTTAAATGTTTTCGTTCATGGTGTAATCTAAGTTAGGATAGATCTATTATGGGATTCTGACCACACAGATTCGGAAACAGAATATAGGTAGGCGCGGGTTTTGAGCCGTAGATTCCAAACAACATCATGGAATCTTAACATAATAGGTAACATTATCACAGACTTGCTTTGTTTATCTCATATTTAACTATATTGGGGAATTTCTTTTGATATATATAGTTATGGTGGTCCACTTATAATTTTGTTAATTTAATTTTCCGGGAGTCTATATAAATAATATCTGTTCTTTTAAGACTAAGCTTCAGTCGGCCTCCCCGGCCGACCGAAAGACTCCCACAGTCTTTCGGTTATTTAGCCTTTTATCAAGTGATCATTTGATTCACTTACAGAATTGAAATCTTTGATTTATGAAGGATTTATTACAATACATACATCTAGTATCTATGTGTGAGCAAACAAAGTTTGCTGTAGTTGCTGTTTCTATTGTTGCCGATTGTTGTATTGTTACTGAATGTTGTAATTTGTGTTGTTGCTGTATGTCGAGCAGACTATTGTATGTATGTATGTATGTATGTATGTATGTATGTATGTATGTATGTATGTATGTATGTATGTATGTATGTATGTATGTATGTATCTATGTATGTATGTATGTATGTATGTATGTATGTATGTATGTATGTATGCATGTATGTATGTATGTATGTATGTATGTATGTATGTATGTATGTATGTATGTATGTATGTATGTATGTATGTATGTATGTATGTATGTATGTATGTATGTATGTATGTATGTATGTATGTATGTATGTATGTATGTATGTATGTATGTATGTATGTATGTATGTATGTATGTATGTATGTATGTATGTATGTATGTATGTATGTATGTATGTATGTATGTATGTATGTATGTATGTATGTATGTATGTATGTATGTATGTATGTATGTATGTATGTATGTATGTATGTATGTATGTATGTATGTATGTATGTATGTATGTATGTATGTATGTATGTATGTATGTATGTATGTATGTATGTATGTATGTATGTATGTATGTATGTATGTATGTATGTATGTATGTATGTATGTATGTATGTATGTATGTATGTATGTATGTATGTATGTATGTATGTATGTATGTATGTATGTATGTATGTATGTATGTATGTATGTATGTATGTATGTATGTATGTATGTATGTATGTATGTATGTATGTATGTATGTATGTATGTATGTATGTATGTATGTATGTATGTATGTATGTATGTATGTATGTATGTATGTATGTATGTATGTATGTATGTATGTATGTATGTATGTATGTATGTATGTATGTATGTATGTATGTATGTATGTATGTATGTATGTATGTATGTATGTATGTATGTATGTATGTATGTATGTATGTATGTATGTATGTATGTATGTATGTATGTATGTATGTATGTATGTATGTATGTATGTATGTATGTATGTATGTATGTATGTATGTATGTATGTATGTATGTATGTATGTATGTATGTATGTATGTATGTATGTATGTATGTATGTATGTATGTATGTATGTATGTATGTATGTATGTATGTATGTATGTATGTATGTATGTATGTATGTATGTATGTATGTATGTATGTATGTATGTATGTATGTATGTATGTATGTATGTATGTATGTATGTATGTATGTATGTATGTATGTATGTATGTATGTATGTATGTATGTATGTATGTATGTATGTATGTATGTATGTATGTATGTATGTATGTATGTATGTATGTATGTATGTATGTATGTATGTATGTATGTATGTATGTATGTATGTATGTATGTATGTATGTATGTATGTATGTATGTATGTATGTATGTATGTATGTATGTATGTATGTATGTATGTATGTATGTATGTATGTATGTATGTATGTATGTATGTATGTATGTATGTATGTATGTATGTATGTATGTATGTATGTATGTATGTATGTATGTATGTATGTATGTATGTATGTATGTATGTATGTATGTATGTATGTATGTATGTATGTATGTATGTATGTATGTATGTATGTATGTATGTATGTATGTATGTATGTATGTATGTATGTATGTATGTATGTATGTATGTATGTATGTATGTATGTATGTATGTATGTATGTATGTATGTATGTATGTATGTATGTATGTATGTATGTATGTATGTATGTATGTATGTATGTATGTATGTATGTATGTATGTATGTATGTATGTATGTATGTATGTATGTATGTATGTATGTATGTATGTATGTATGTATGTGTGTATGTATGTATGTATGTATGTATGTATGTATGTATGTATGTATGTATGTATGTATGTATGTATGTATGTATGTATGTATGTATGTATGTATGTATGTATGTATGTATGTATGTATGTATGTATGTATGTATGTATGTATGTATGTATGTATGTATGTATGTATGTATGTATGTATGTATGTATGTATGTATGTATGTATGTATGTATGTATGTATGTATGTATGTATGTATGTATGTATGTATGTATGTATGTATGTATGTATGTATGTATGTATGTATGTATGTATGTATGTATGTATGTATGTATGTATGTATGTATGTATGTATGTATGTATGTATGTATGTATGTATGTATGTATGTATGTATGTATGTATGTATGTATGTATGTATGTATGTATGTATGTATGTATGTATGTATGTATGTATGTATGTATGTATGTATGTATGTATGTATGTATGTATGTATGTATGTATGTATGTATGTATGTATGTATGTATGTATGTATGTATGTATGTATGTATGTATGTATGTATGTATGTATGTATGTATGTATGTATGTATGTATGTATGTATGTATGTATGTATGTATGTATGTATGTATGTATGTATGTATGTATGTATGTATGTATGTATGTATGTATGTATGTATGTATGTATGTATGTATGTATGTATGTATGTATGTATGTATGTATGTATGTATGTATGTATGTATGTATGTATGTATGTATGTATGTATGTATGTATGTATGTATGTATGTATGTATGTATGTATGTATGTATGTATGTATGTATGTATGTATGTATGTATGTATGTATGTATGTATGTATGTATGTATGTATGTATGTATGTATGTATGTATGTATGTATGTATGTATGTATGTATGTATGTATGTATGTATGTATGTATGTATGTATGTATGTATGTATGTATGTATGTATGTATGTATGTATGTATGTATGTATGTATGTATGTATGTATGTATGTATGTATGTATGTATGTATGTATGTATGTATGTATGTATGTATGTATGTATGTATGTATGTATGTATGTATGTATGTATGTATGTATGTATGTATGTATGTATGTATGTATGTATGTATGTATGTATGTATGTATGTATGTATGTATGTATGTATGTATGTATGTATGTATGTATGTATGTATGTATGTATGTATGTATGTATGTATGTATGTATGTATGTATGTATGTATGTATGTATGTATGTATGTATGTATGTATGTATGTATGTATGTATGTATGTATGTATGTATGTATGTATGTATGTATGTATGTATGTATGTATGTATGTATGTATGTATGTATGTATGTATGTATGTATGTATGTATGTATGTATGTATGTATGTATGTATGTATGTATGTATGTATGTATGTATGTATGTATGTATGTATGTATGTATGTATGTATGTATGTATGTATGTATGTATGTATGTATGTATGTATGTATGTATGTATGTATGTATGTATGTATGTATGTATGTATGTATGTATGTATGTATGTATGTATGTATGTATGTATGTATGTATGTATGTATGTATGTATGTATGTATGTATGTATGTATGTATGTATGTATGTATGTATGTATGTATGTATGTATGTATGTATGTATGTATGTATGTATGTATGTATGTATGTATGTATGTATGTATGTATGTATGTATGTATGTATGTATGTATGTATGTATGTATGTATGTATGTATGTATGTATGTATGTATGTATGTATGTATGTATGTATGTATGTATGTATGTATGTATGTATGTATGTATGTATGTATGTATGTATGTATGTATGTATGTATGTATGTATGTATGTATGTATGTATGTATGTATGTATGTATGTATGTATGTATGTATGTATGTATGTATGTATGTATGTATGTATGTATGTATGTATGTATGTATGTATGTATGTATGTATGTATGTATGTATGTATGTATGTATGTATGTATGTATGTATGTATGTATGTATGTATGTATGTATGTATGTATGTATGTATGTATGTATGTATGTATGTATGTATGTATGTATGTATGTATGTATGTATGTATGTATGTATGTATGTATGTATGTATGTATGTATGTATGTATGTATGTATGTATGTATGTATGTATGTATGTATGTATGTATGTATGTATGTATGTATGTATGTATGTATGTATGTATGTATGTATGTATGTATGTATGTATGTATGTATGTATGTATGTATGTATGTATGTATGTATGTATGTATGTATGTATGTATGTATGTATGTATGTATGTATGTATGTATGTATGTATGTATGTATGTATGTATGTATGTATGTATGTATGTATGTATGTATGTATGTATGTATGTATGTATGTATGTATGTATGTATGTATGTATGTATGTATGTATGTATGTATGTATGTATGTATGTATGTATGTATGTATGTATGTATGTATGTATGTATGTATGTATGTATGTATGTATGTATGTATGTATGTATGTATGTATGTATGTATGTATGTATGTATGTATGTATGTATGTATGTATGTATGTATGTATGTATGTATGTATGTATGTATGTATGTATGTATGTATGTATGTATGTATGTATGTATGTATGTATGTATGTATGTATGTATGTATGTATGTATGTATGTATGTATGTATGTATGTATGTATGTATGTATGTATGTATGTATGTATGTATGTATGTATGTATGTATGTATGTATGTATGTATGTATGTATGTATGTATGTATGTATGTATGTATGTATGTATGTATGTATGTATGTATGTATGTATGTATGTATGTATGTATGTATGTATGTATGTATGTATGTATGTATGTATGTATGTATGTATGTATGTATGTATGTATGTATGTATGTATGTATGTATGTATGTATGTATGTATGTATGTATGTATGTATGTATGTATGTATGTATGTATGTATGTATGTATGTATGTATGTATGTATGTATGTATGTATGTATGTATGTATGTATGTATGTATGTATGTATGTATGTATGTATGTATGTATGTATGTATGTATGTATGTATGTATGTATGTATGTATGTATGTATGTATGTATGTATGTATGTATGTATGTATGTATGTATGTATGTATGTATGTATGTATGTATGTATGTATGTATGTATGTATGTATGTATGTATGTATGTATGTATGTATGTATGTATGTATGTATGTATGTATGTATGTATGTATGTATGTATGTATGTATGTATGTATGTATGTATGTATGTATGTATGTATGTATGTATGTATGTATGTATGTATGTATGTATGTATGTATGTATGTATGTATGTATGTATGTATGTATGTATGTATGTATGTATGTATGTATGTATGTATGTATGTATGTATGTATGTATGTATGTATGTATGTATGTTGTATGTATGTATGTATGTATGTATGTATGTATGTATGTATGTATGTATGTATGTATGTATGTATGTATGTATGTATGTATGTATGTATGTATGTATGTATGTATGTATGTATGTATGTATGTATGTATGTATGTATGTATGTATGTATGTATGTATGTATGTATGTATGTATGTATGTATGTATGTATGTATGTATGTATGTATGTATGTATGTATGTATGTATGTATGTATGTATGTATGTATGTATGTATGTAGTATGTATGTATGTATGTATGTATGTATGTATGTATGTATGTATGTATGTATGTATGTATGTATGTATGTATGAATGTATGTATGTATGTATGTATGTATGTATGTATGTATGTATGTATGTATGTATGTATGTATGTATGTATGTATGTATGTATGTATGTATGTATGTATGTATGTATGTATGTATGTATGTATGTATGTATGTATGTATGTATGTATGTAAGTATGTATGTATGTATGTATGTATGTATGTATGTATGTATGTATGTATGTATGTATGTATGTATGTATGTATGTATGTATGTATGTATGTATGTATGTATGTATGTATGTATGTATGTATGTATGTATGTATGTATGTATGTATGTATGTATGTATGTATGTATGTATGTATGTAAGTATGTATGTATGTATGTATGTATGTATGTATGTATGTATGTATGTATGTATGTATGTATGTATGTATGTATGTATGTATGTATGTATGTATGTAATGTATGTATGTATGTATGTATGTATGTATGTATGTTGTATGTATGTATGTATGTATGTATGTATGTATGTATGTATGTATGTATGTATGTATGTATGTATGTATGTATGTATGTATGTATGTATGTATGTATGTATGTATGTATGTATGTATGTATGTATGTATGTATGTATGTATGTATGTATGTATGTATGTATGTATGTATGTATGTATGTATGTATGTATGTATGTATGTATGTATGTATGTATGTATGTATGTATGTATGTATGTATGTATGTATGTATGTATGTATGTATGTATGTATGTATGTATGTATGTATGTATGTATGTATGTATGTATGTATGTATGTATGTATGTATGTATGTATGTATGTATGTA